>NC_054535.1:42799663-42874663 GCF_017654505.1 Polyodon spathula | reverse complement strand
AGCACATGGAAAGGAGCAAATACTTATTACAAGGAAATGCAAAGTTACTGTTATTTTAAATGCCATTCATGTAAAGTACACCCAGTCAAAAAAAACAAGAGATATATACAAAAAATGTAATAAAAGTAATATTTCTGCACAAATCAACTCTGAAGACTGCTGTGATGCCACTGCTTGTACATGTGCATATAAGAAGCTACAACCAAACTGCAACACAGTAGTATCCATTTTGTTTTTTGTTTATTAAAAACAATCCGTAACAATATACAGGATTCAATAATTGTATATTTCCCCGATAAGCAGAAATGTGTGGCTTGGGGTGCAAACTGGGTTCAAACTGCCTGAGAGATGGGTTGGCAACATTCACTCATGCTGCAATAGAACTACTACACAAACCACAAGTTCTTTAGATTCATTATAAAATCATGTTTCAAGTGAAAATGTAAAATTAGTTGATCTTGCAATTCTCATACAGCCATTAACACGATTAAGACACTTTTCAGCAAACTCCAGAGGATTTTGCTTGTTGCAGACCACTGTAAAAAGGTGATAATTAGTGATATTTTAACAGAGGGAAAGGGTCACCCCTAAAGCAGTGGTAAAACACTTAAAGGTTAAGATAGGAGCACTCGGTGTTCCTCCTTGTACTTTGCTGGCCTACTACAGGAAACTCTACACTAGGATGATCAGTTTGCTTTAGGTTAGACTTCAAACCACAACTTCAAGTAATAAGTAGGGGTAAACCTGTGGACTTTGCTTTGTGCAGACTAAAACATCTCACAACACTTTCCGAAAGGAGAGCAGGCTCACATTTCCCACTGCAATACCTGGAACACAAATCCAGGGCCTACATTCCCATCTCTGTCTCCCAGGCAGTTCTGGGTGCCTTAAATCAGTAAGGGCATTCTTCTACCCTGATCTCGTATATCTCGCTACACTGAACAATACCTGTAACAGTGAGCAGCATTTCTGAAATGTTGGTTACCTTGGAGCAGAGCTCCCCCAGGCTCCATGCTTGTCTGTGAGGATGTGGACGATTTTCTGGATCAGCTGAGTTGCCGTCACGTGGTCCCGATATTTGGCTGCGCGTATCAAATGATCACACATCTTCTCTTCATCTCGTTTTTCTGCTGAATACTGGGCGCTCTGAGACTGTCAAGAAAATTAAAATGTTATATTTTAACTTAAAAATCAAACACAAACATAATCACCGAACAAGCTTTAGGTGAAAGATTTGTTTTATTGCTTTTGAACAAAAGGTTTTCAGTATCTATTTTCTGATGATACTATTTAAATTCATAGATGAAAGGTTTTTTTTTCCCATTTGCACTTCAATGCAACTCAAAGTGAAATAAATGTCACAGGCTGCTATAATATCACACCTTCTATATAATGTTTATATTGTAGATGTGTTTACTGGTCAGCATGTACAAGTACATTCATTTTATGAATATATACAATGCAAGTTTGACAATTAATGTAAGTTTAAATATACCATGATTGAAATGTAATTGTAAAAGTTAATGTTGTGAGTAGCATTTGATATATACTACAGGTGAAATCTGTAAAGAGGGCCACAAATCACTCCACATGGGGATACAAATACCTGAAGCAGGCACCCCTACTAGACAGTCTGCTTGGCTACTTGAACGTCCTGAAAGAGATTTTAAATCAGACTTGTTCTATTTCAACTAGGACTCCATCAACCAGTTAAGATGGTGGGCTGGCAGCACTCGATCTCTCAGACTCATGCTGATGGTGAAAGTCACCCATTGAGTGTTCAAAGAGCAAGACAATAAAAGGCAGGTTTTGAATCTCTGCCTGTGAAATAAACAAGCGGGTTCTATGTAGTTTTATATCTTCTTGCCTCAAAACAGAGCCCAAAAGCTTTTAATGCATACACTGCACATACTTGTGGCAAATTATATATACATATATATATATATAAAGCACATATGTTACAAGCATTGACTTTAAAATATATATATATATATATATATATATATATATATATATATATATATATATATATATATATTTTTTTTTTTTTTTTTTAAAGTCAATGCTTGTAACATATGTGCTTTTTAAGAGACACTAATTTCAAAAGCCCAGCTTAATTGGTTCATAAGATGTCATTGTTATAGTATTTGTGCCGTTAAAAAAAAGAAAAAAAAAACATCCTAAAGTGCTCTATAATGGATCGTCCTCTTCAATTTGAACAGCAACTTCACATATTTGACATAGAATCCACAGGTATAAATCACATTAGAGGGCTATTCTTTGCCAATTCTCAATCTCTGTCTCTTTGTGGAACATTCAAGTCAAGTTTGACCTTAAAACATGAAAAAATGGAAATCTAACAAAAATGTTTTATTCAACTAACAGCAGAACTTAAAACATTAACCCATTCATCAATCTGCATTCTTACTGGAAACTGTTACCGATAAACCTGTACCCCTGGGGTTTACTAAATGCAGGAAATGCATCAGCATGCTGTTTTCTCCATATGTTAGCAAAATACTGATTGTTTTGTTGTTTTTATTCATGCATCACAGGTCACAAAATCAGCTGGAAATGCTGAGGAGTGTACGCCAGCAGCATCATAGTGTAGCATTTACGCTCTTTCCTGCAACAATGCTGGTGCTCCAATTTAAACAAATAGTGTTGTATGGGAACAGAAAACGACAAGCAGAGGCATCTGCATCCATCATGTTGCTTAAATTATCTTTCTCTTGGAGAATGCTTTTAAAAGAGTAATTAGTAAATGTCATTACACTATGCTTTTTTTTTTTTTTTTTTGTTCTTAATCTGAGCGGTTCTGGGGTACTGGTGCTCCAGTACTGAGTTAAGGAAAAGAAATCAAAATGAAATTTATAGCTACCTGCTCTGTAAACGTTGAGAAATGTATAATCCAGGTGATTTATGGCCTTTAATATGCGAATAAAAATCTAAAAACTAATCAGTATTATGTTTTTAAATAGATTGATGTGATAGACAGCACAGGAAAGTTATAGTAATGTGTTTCTTGTAAACACTGCAGGGTGTTCTGTAGTAACTACTTTCAGCAGTACTGTGTCCAGTGCCAAAACATATTTTGATCTTTAAAAAAATACAGTGCAATCACTGAGATCCAACAACAACATTAAATTCTATGTTAGAAGCTGCACTCAAAGTAAAGTTATGTACAGAATTTGTGTCACTTGGAGACCTGACAATAATTGTCCATGTGAACGGCAAAATATTTTATTAATGGAAACAAATTATTTAGCAATTCAGATTCCTTAATTTTTAAATAATTGATTATTTATTTAGAGACATTCTAACAAGTTGACTTGTTACATTATTTTTCTGTACATGATGGACTTTCACTACAAGGAAAAAACTAATAAAAGAAATACCAGTATATTTTAGATCTTTCCAGCCAGTTCAGAGCACTGGACAGTTTTAGACTAACTGGAGGTTCTTTATTCAAATCATATAGCTACCAAAATAAATAAATAATAAATACAAATAGATGCCTTCATTCACTCTACTAGGTTAAAATTTCTGTAACTTTATTAAAAAGTGTAAAATTAATTTTGTGTCTAATAAATGTAGTAATTGGCTATCTAAAATTGAATTGCTTAGACGGCATAAATTTGCACTTAGGTCCATCCACACAGACCACTACGGTCCTAAAATTCTGCACAGTTTAATGGTCTTGTATGAACAAATCGGTACAGTTGAATTAAAACCTGGGAAAGTCAATAGAACTGGATTCCCTTACAAGATTACTACAAACTACTGTAATGTCGGGTTGTAATGTTGTAATACAAATAAAGCATGTTCAAATAGGGCAGTTATGCATAGCGGCTGTTTTAAGACACTAAAATAATTTTGACAGACTGCAATACATTTATTTGCATTACCTGCATTGACTTCCGTTTTGAAGTCCCTTTTCAATTTATATATCTGACACAACAGAATTGTTTTTTTTTTTTTTTTTTTGGATATCATTGTTATTGTTGTACTACAAAATGAAAGCAGTAGCTCAGACAGCATTGAAACACTGGAAATGAAAAATAAATCAATACAGTAATACCACAGTTATAGTGGGGGTAACTTATTTCAGAGGTCACAGCACAGCAAGTTAATGCAAGTGGGAAATTCAATACAAAACATACTTTGTATTGGCTATATTGGGTGTCTAGTTAAAACAGCACAGCTTGCGTGCTGCACTGACACTTTGAAGCAATCCAGGACGCAGGGATCCATTTACTCCCCAAGGATAGGATGTGAAGACACACTGCAGCAGACAATGTTAAATACAGTGTTTGAAGTGGGTCTTTTTTGAATAGCAAATATTTGTAAATTTTATAGCACTTGCAAACTTTAGTTATGGAATGACTGAATTTGTAAAAATAGAACCTGAATGGAATGCAATTCAAGTCCAACAATATTTATAACAATACAAGGTTTAGTACTTGTATTTGGAATACTAAATGTCAGACAAAGTGACGACATTTCTTCAGATTTTGTAAGACGGGGAAATCAATTTAAAAATCATGGAGTCTCCTCTCAATGTTATGCCTCCCCAATCTACTATTCATTTTGTCTGCTACTAAAATGAAGCTTTTTACACAAAAGGTAAAAATCAGTCAACTAACTGTGGACCAGCGGCAGGTCGCACAGGTCAGGCTCCCGAGTTTGCAGGTGACAGGATTGCATGACATTGCAGAAAAAAAAAAACAGATATAGGTTATAGTGCTAAAAACTGGAAGTGGGGACTGATGAAGTTTGAAAGACAAGGATATCCATTTGCATCCCTCTTTCTTTTGCTAAATATCTGTGTAAGCAAACATTAATTACATTTGCTGTTGCAGAGCATTCCTGATGACTTCTAAGCCGTACCATGTGTGTTCAACACAACTCATTTGCAATCCTACTCGAAACCCTCATCCTTAACCTAATCACATGGAGAGACACTTGCTGTAAGTGCCACCTTAAAAAACAACACTCGTCTTCAAATAGCCATACAAATTCAATATTTAGAAAGCAGTAAAGCGCTACAGCTAAAAACGCTTGTGCAGTCTACTAAAGTTAAATCGGGATTGAATACTTTTTCCCCTTCGAACATTAGGTTTGGTAATGGAATTTCTAGTAATGTGCGGCTCTAAGGATGCTTTCAGTGAAATGCGAGACACTAGGAAGTGAATTATTAAATAGATAAAAATAAATTTATGTTTGCTCCCTGTCAGAGTTCATATCCACAGGAAACCTTGATAGAGGACCAGAATGATTTAGACAAGTTTGCTTTGGAGATTCATAACATATGCTTGCTGGACAGAATTGAGTTATCTCTGCTCCTGAGAGTAAGTTATTATAGCAGGAGCTGACAGAGATGAAGATAACTGAGGAAAATTCAATTACCTTTTAGTGTTTTCTTTCTAATAGGATCCTTAATGTGAAAAAGATCCTCAGATGATGCGCCTCTGTAGCACCATGTGATCTGCTTTGATACCTGCTTTAGGACAAGAGTCGAACTCTCTTTTATAGAACTTCATTAACAATGAAATATGATTGTTTTTAGGGCAGTAGGGTAGATTCGGAGCTCCTGATATAGAAACATGGGAGCTGGTGTCCCTGCAGCAGTCTTTTGTAGGAATTGGTTGTTGCTTTTCACTTCATAGGCTTACCATGTTATAATTTGCTTTAATTAAATTGACTTTCCCAGCTATCTTTAGACAAAATCAAATACAGCAATTAACTGTAATCAGATTGCTGCTTTACTGTCCTGGTGTATTTTCTAAAACAATATGATTACAACTTAAAATTACAGATTATGTTTTAAATAAAGAAGAAGGGAGTGCTCTTTTATCATTAGCATTCATATTAGTAACCTTGGAATCAAACTATTACATGAAATAAGGATATATATTATAAATATGAAAAGATTTGAAAAAAAATTAATTATACACTTTACAAACCCTACACAAACTACTGAGTGAATGCAAGAGCCCTAAATTATTAAACAAGATACAAAATATGATCCCTCTCAATCATGAAAAAACTGGTCCATTATCTACTAATACTGACAATTCGATGTGCCTGAAAATGCTGCTACCAACAATATTTATATAGTCTGCTAAATTATAGTCGGTATAGTGCAGTATTTGTAAATAAGGCTTAAGTTAATATGTTGTGTGTTTCTTAGTGCACAAGATAAGCAAGTACTTTATAGCTAGGTAACCCCTGTTGTGCTTCACTGAAGTAAACTGAAGCGGGAATCCACTTAGTGTAAAATCCTTAGAATTTTCTGTACCTACCATGCTATAGTTTTAAAGGAAATGTCAGCGTGAAAAAGAAAGGGGTTCTTATTTCGGTCTTCAAGACGCAGTTTTGTTATGATTAGCACAGTAGTCTCCGAAGAGAACACTTCACCTAAGTGAACACCCTTGTGGTGAAAGATTTTTCCCCATTGTAAATGCTCCGAATAAAGGAACAGAAATTTCACCTAAAAGAACACCTTCTTGGCACTAGTAGCGGTTCGTTCACAATGGATACAGTACTGTTTTGTAAAAAAGCGACTTGTCATCGTGACAGTGTCTTGAGGGACACTGATTGGTTTATTAAATCTTTCCTGAAAACTGCCGTCATATCATTGCCTCGTTTTGTTTTCTGATTGCTGCAACAGAAAACTTATTGCTACAACATGCCATGTAAACAAACAGCAAAATCCGCAGCTGCTTCTCTTGCTACACAAAGTCGGAAATTGTTCAAGCTCCTGAAAAAACCCGAATCAGACACAAGTCGTTGAGCAATTTGGTGTTTCTTGTTCTGGTGAGTTGCTTCACCATTCTGTTAAATAATGTGCATGTCTTGTATATTGCTGCTGCATTTTGTAACGTGTAGAGGTGCTGTGTTAATTTAGTTTGACAGTTCATGTGTATTAACATTAAGTTAACCCTAAGTAACGCCCATTATTTTTGTCTCTACCATTGTGGTAGCCCAAAACACACCCTGCAGCTAATTTCATACTATATATCGATAAGCTTTTTGACTGTGTGGTTTTGCTATAGTTTTATTGATGTTAGTTTGTCTGTTACTTTATTATTATAGTGTATTAATATACATTTGCCTATTGTTTTGTTTTTACTTATTCAATTCATTGCATATGTTTTATTGCATGTGCGTCATGACAAGTAATACCCAAGTATTTATTTATTTATTGATTCAGTTTGTGTGTGGTGACTAACTCTGTCTTAGACAACACTTTGGCTAGAAGAACACTTTGCTTGCTTCCCAAGGGGTGTCCTCTTAGCCGGACACTACTGTATCAGTATTAATAGTAGACATAGTTTTATTATACCAGTTAATGCAGAGATGTTTCATTAACAGTCTAGAGTGCTATTAGTGAATATCACTAAAGAGTACTCTGTAAATCCATTTTGCTGTTTTAGGTTTGATATGTGAATTTTGCTTTAAGACATGTAAGCATATCCCCCCCCCCCCCCATAGTTCACTTGTCTGAGTATCAGAGATAGCTCTGGATCAGATAATGCAAACTGGGAATTGCTGCTGTAAAAAATAAAAAGAATAAAAACACATGTCTGTAGCCTGCTCACTGCTCTCTTTCTCCCTCCCGAATGCCTAATGAAGTCCCTAGGTACAGCTTGGGAGTGAGAGAATTTTACTGTATGCATCATTATATTGGAATTTTTGACATTGAGGTAGAAACCAGATATATGATGATTCTTTCTTTTTTCCTTTATTTCTCATAACCGTACCCTTATTTTTAGTATCCAGTGTAATCTGCTCTGCTGAAATGCATCAGGGGAAAAATGATAAAACAGATGGTGTCACAATGAAATGCTACAATAAATATTTTTTTACTATGGCTTTTTTATACTATAGATACCAAACTAAGCAAAACAAAGTATTGTTCATTTAGAAAGAGTTCCTAGTTCCAGTTTATTTGTCAAAAAAAATGACTTGAATATATATGATTTTCAACTTGCTTGACCTTGAAGTGCATGCGGCTCAGAATATTATTCTGAGCATCAGCTAATAGGATAGATGAATGTGTTTTTGGAAAATGCTGCTTGGGAGGAGATGAAGAAGCTGCCATCTGTGCATTGTGACCAGTCCATTAAAACAAGAAGTAGGAGAGATACTTTGATAAGTGTTCTGCCTGTGTTAACCTTGATGGCTGCTATTGAGGGGACAATGCTATATCTGTTTCATTGGATTAGATTCTTTCCATGTAGAGGAAAATCAATACTTCGAGGCGTTGGGTGACAGGGGCATCATTTCAGAATTGAAGTGGCTGTCAGACATTGTCATTCGGTGACTTTTGTTCGCCATTGTACTTTAAAGCCTTCATTTTTCTACATCGGCTTTCTTTCTCTCCAGGAGCCTTTATAACAATTCCCCAGGTGGCACTTTATGTTCAGATTTTAAACTTGGGGGCAAAGATCAAGTTCTCAGATCTCTGAAAGCATCCCCTTCATTTGCCAAGAATGTCCTTATTTGTACTGAATTTGCATTTGTGTTAGTGCTACAAGGACACTGTCTCATGGATGGTTCCGGATCTTTTAAAATGAAACCCACTGGGACCAGGTGTCCCAGGATTTTAGAATATCAGAGCATAGTTTAAGGCAATAACTGGCAGACTTTATAAGACAGCCAGTGCAAATCAAGTGGTCTATTAATATGATTTATACCGTTTTGATCCACAACTTAAACCTCCATAGCTTAAAATATGATTGCATGTACATACTGTCTTTCCAACAATACAGTGCAGGTTGCTAATAATGTTAATTCTGAATGGACTCACGGTAAACTTCACTGCACTGATGTATATGTGTACACTGTACATTTTAGTATACCAATAAATTGAGGTCAAACTACACACATATTTGTAATTCAACTTTCACATTAAATATTGTAGCATCTGTACAAAAAAAGGTTACCATAGGATTGCCCAATCAAACCTAGGTATAGTATATTTGGAAATTTTCCCATAACATACATTGTCCTAAAAAAAAGGGTTGCACAACCCCCTAAATACAGCATCTACTGCATCATACCATGTCTGGGCTGGTTGCTGATTTGCGGATTTCAGATGGCAGTAGCAATAAAGGGTTGAGTAACAGGTGGCACAGCCCAGTTTGACAGCATATCTCAAAGCACAGAACTGTCTGATTTCAATCTAGGTGTGAAATTTAGGTGCCATATTACAGCAAAGAATAAGGTGACCAGTGAGCTAATCAGATATCCAAAACCACCAATTGGATTGTCACATTGCAGTGCAAGGACTAGCAAAAACATCCACACTGTGTAACGAATGGAGACAAATTCCACAAATCTCTGACAGCTCTTCAGTGTAATCCATTCTACTGGCCAAATCAGCAAGGCAGAGAAAATATGACAAATAAAAATAAACTAAAATTTAAGGATGACAGAAAATTAGTTTCTAAACATAAGTGGCTGCAGACGCACATCCCAGCTTCTTTTGAATTCTACTCGTCTGTCCTATATGCTTTGTCATTGTTTCAGCTGGCAATACCAGCCTCCTCTCAGCACGTGTGGAATATGCAACTCGCAGCATACACTAAAGGAGTGTTCACTTAATCAATGATGCCATGTCATGCATGAAGATTCCGCAAAAATCCAGCACGCAAAATGTCAGCCTCATCTTTGTCTAATGATTATTGGGCAATGAACTGAAGAGATTTGCATTTCATCTCCGTTCAGCTCCGTGCCCAAAACCCTTTGTGTAATGAAGAATCAAGCCTGCTGTTCCACAAATGACAGAATGACACCGCAGACTTGTGACAACATCTCTGTTTGCAGGGAAAGGTAACTAGCCACAGATGAGGTGTGGACACATTTCTGAACAGCGATGAGCAGTTCTTTTTTGCCAGCTGTGCCACATTACACAAAAAGACATTTGTACACCTTAAACACTTTTTGTTTATTTAAAGCAAATAATTATTTGAAAGGCCTTTTTTTGTTTATTAACTATTAGACATCTAATAAGCACGTTAATGTACATTAATTATTTTCTGTTAACTGTTAGTTAATACTATACACTAGGCCATCTAAAACTGCGAATACCAGAGCCCTATGGATGATCAATCAAACACCTGAGCCCTATGGATGATCAATAACCAGGTTGATCATATGGCTGAAATCTGTTTATATTGTTACTATAGTAAAGTTTAGTAAATTAAATCAGGTTTTTTATCAACTCTAACCCTTAACTAAAAATTAACAATATTTGTTAACAGTTAATAAACTAAAAAAAGCCCTCAAAATAAAGTGGGACCTCTATCTATCTATCTATCAAAGTCATAAGAAACAGATATTAGAATACAATTAACAACAGAACCTTTAGGTCCATCAACATACAAAAACCATACAACATTAAATAGATTGTTACAATCTGTCGTTGAAATACATTTTTTTAAATTGTTTTATTCCTGTTTTCGTGCGTTTGTTTCAATTGAAAGGACATACCTCAAACTCGGCATGCTTCTGGATATCCTCTGCCCTCTGTCTGCTAAGTATGAACTCTGCCTCGTTTGCAACCCTCGCCAGGTGATCTTTCATAGTGTGACTCAACAACCTTCAAGAGAAAAGATTATTAAATACCGGCATGGGGACACCTGGGTCGAGGCTGTGACTTGACATGACTAGCTATTGAAAACGTAAGTAACGGATTTCAGTGCCAGTCACTCATTATCGGACTGTAACAAAAACTATTGCCTGTGTTACTCGAAAAAAGAGCTAGCTTTGCAAGACACCACACAACATGGAATGTATCCCGCTGGAAATGTTATTAACTCAAATTCATTCAATGCTGCAAAAGCAAAGTAGTTTGCAAAAAGATTGTTTCTCCTTATTAGGATACACAAGTAATATTGTACTTCCTGGCTAGCACACTAGGTTTTACCTAAATGTCTGCCTTGCTCAGATTCATGTTCTGTGCTTCTGAAAGTCATCTGGAGGTTATGTTACACAGTAGTAAGAGCTGACTTTTGCTGACCCAGGCCAATTTTCAAAAGTGATCTTTTAAAGCCAGAATGACCATAAACACAAACAGCATTCCCTATAACCCCCTATTTTGCAGCACTCACAAGCATTGTAAATGCTACTGTTATTGAAAGATGTAAAAGGGATGATATCAAAATAGCTGATTTTGCAGATATTTTTAATTTTATTACAATTAACTTATACAGTCTACTTGACTTCCCAGCCAACTCAAATTGGAGTTGATATTAACCATGCATTATCTTATAAGCATGCAAGTGATTATCAGAATAGCATTAAAAAATGCCTCACTGCTGGTACATAATTGAAAAGATATTCAGATTAAGAATTAGATAACTGTATTTTGTTTGTCAAGTTAATACAAATCTACTAAAAACTGACCTTTAATACAAATTGATTTTTTAAAAGTCACCACATATAGTGCCGTATAGAAAGTCTACACACCCTTGAACTTTTTTCACAATTTTTTGTGTCAGTGTCATTTTCATGCATTTAAAATGAGGATTTTTTTCCACTTATCTACACACCATACTCCACACTGTTAAGGGGAAAAAAAGTTTTTATTGAGAAATATATATATATATATATATATATATATATATATATATATATATATATATATATATATATATATATATATACTTGGTGGAAGCACCCTTGGCAGCAATTACAGCTGTGAGTCTGTTGGGATAGGTCTCTACCAACTTTGCACACCTAGATTTGGCAATATTTGACCATTCTTCATAAAACTGTTCAAGCTCTGTCAAGTTCCTTGGGGAGCGTTGGACAGCAATCTTCAAGTCATGCCACAAATTTTCGATTGGATTTATGTCGGCGCTCTGACTGGGCCACTCAAGGACATTTACCTTTTTGTTCCTTAACCACTCCAGTGTAGCTTTGGCTGTGTGCTTTGGGTCGTTGTCATGCTGAAAGGTGAACTTTGGTCCCAGTTTCAGCTTTCTTGCAGAGGGCAGCAGGTTTTCCTCAAGGTCTTCTCTGTACTTTGCTCCGTTCATTTTCCTTTCTATCCTGACAAGTGCCCCAGTCTCTGCAGATGAGAAACATCCCCATAAAATAATGCTGCCACCACCATGTTTCACAGTAGGGATGGTGTTCTTTGGGTGAGTTGTGTTTGCACCAAACATAACGATTAGCATTTAGGCCAAAAACTTCGTTTTTAGTTTCGGCAGACATCAAAGCTTTTTACCACAAGGCTACAGAATCTCCTGAGGTGTTTTTTTGCATACCAAATGGGATTCAAGGTGGGCTTTCTTGAGTAATGGCTTTCTTCTTACAACCCTACCATACAGGCCAGATTTGTGGAGTGCTTGGGATAGTGTTTTCACATGCACACTTTGACCAGTCTTGGACATAAAAGTCTGTAGCTCTTGCAAAGTTGCCATTGGCCTCTTGGTAGCCTCTCTGATCAGTCTCCTTCTTGCTCGGTCATCCAGTATGGAGGGATGGCCTGATCTAGGCAGGGTCTTCCGTTTCTTAATGATCATCTTGACCGTGCTCCAAGGGATATTCAAGGACTTTTATATTTTTTTATACCCATCCCCTGATCTGTGCCTTTCAACAGCTTTGTCCCGGAGTTCTTTTGAAAGCGCCTTGGTGCTTATGATTGAGTCTTTGCTTTGAAATGCAATACCCAGCAGAAGGAACCTACAGGAACTGCTGAATTTATCCTGAAATCTATTATAATTTAACACAGGTGGAAGCCACTTAACTTGGTGTGTGATTGCTATTACAAGGGGGTGGACACATATCCAACCAAGTTATTTTAGTTTTTATTTTTAATTAATTTTCTACAAATTTCTAGAATATTTTTTTTCACTTGGAAGTTGTGGGATAGGATGTGTAGATTAATGAAAAAAAAAAAAAAAAGAAGTATTTTACTTCCAGGCTATAAGGCAACAAAAGGTGAACATTTTGAAAGGGGGTGTAGACTTTCTATGGGCACTGTGTATGTGTGTGTGTGTATATATATATATTTTTTTAACACACAGGTGTTAATCTCATAAATGATTTTACTTCTAGCGGACCAGTTGTGTCTTTTTTAAGAACACTTCGCATCATATACAAGTAGTAGAATCAAAAGTACTATAATGATCATTAAGCACTTTGTATTAAAACCAAGTCAGCAAGAGAGACGGCACACAAGTATGATCAGAGAAGCATTCCCCTTCTGAGATAATACAACAACAAAGCAAGCCAGTTTATCAGTGCAAGATAACAGTCTTTGTATATAATATATACAAGCTTTTTCACAAAGTAAAAACACTGCATTTCAATTGGGACTGGGAGGGTGGAAAGATTATTCACTTGGTTTGAATTACTTTCACTTTAGCGACACTAATTGATTTGTTAATGATATGCATCTGACATAGACAGACCTTACCAACTCCACTGCATGTGCATAAATCCCTGTGTTATCTGTACTAATAAAACATTAATCAAGGGCCAAATCCAGAACAGCCACTTTCCAAGCAAGGTCAAGACAGGTCAGGGCCGTGCAAAGTGAAACAACAACAGGCCAGGTCTTTGCACTGTAACCCAACACCCTTGGTACTTTTGGTACTCTAGGGAGCAGGACTAGTAGAAGCATACCCCCAGCCCCTAAACGATGCTTCTGCCAGACCAGATCCTCATTAGCATAAATCTTACTTACCTTTTTTTTTATTGCTTTTAAAAGGCTATTTTTTTTTCTCTCTAACTAGGAATTAGGATCACATTACACTTAAAGCAAAACATTTTTCAATGCACTTACACTCAGTATAGTATAGCCTGTGTGGTGCTATAAATGTACACAGCTCTCTGAATTTAGGGAAGCATTAATTCTGAGATCAGAAGATATCAACAGAAAAAACTATGTCAATAAACATCTTAAAATCAGTGTATGTGTCACATGAGGCATGTAAAGCAATTAACTCTGAGCAGTATTACTTACATTTCTTTTTAGGAATGCAGAAAGTTGTTTTTTTTAGACAATAGAATTAGAACTTACAGTACTATGCCATGGCAAAAATAATGAAATAGGAAAAATCAGCAGTTAAGTTGCCAATATATACCTCAACCACATCAAATAAAATACACAATGTTGACACCCTTTAAGAGAGGCCTGAATATTTTGAGTGTCACACGAAGTCAAGGATCATGGCTCTGTCATTCTGCCCCAGTCCACATGGCACAGCCAGGTATTGATGAAGCCTTGAACTCTGGGGCTTGAGCCCAGGATCATCTTTCCAAAATATATTGATTTGTCCTCAATATGGGTAAAACTTCAGGGGCCTTAGGCATTTTATAGATTCAAGCAGCAAGTCATAATGAAGAGGTGCCTACAGAAGGTCAAAATTCCAAATGATAATTACCTCCCCTCGTTGACAAGTTCAATAAAGGCCAACCCAGCGTTCTTCTGAATGGAGTTCTGCCATTCCTGAAAAGACACAAGTTACATGAACTTATATAAAATGCTTCCCACTTTTTAAATCCTTCTAAAGTCATAACGATAACTCTCTGTATATAAATATTCAGCTAAACATTAATTTACTTATGGGACAAAACCTCATAATTGAATATCCAAAAAGTAAAGGAAATGTAGCCGCAAAACAGAATTTCATTGGTGAAAGGATCTGGTTAGTAAACACTAGCCTAAATGTATCAAGGTGTTTACACCAACATGTAATTTGTACCATTTTTGAAAAGGAAAATACAACTATGAACATTGTAAAACTAGTAACAAACAAATCTGAGGGTTAATTTAACAAATAAATACCCAAGTTGTTTGTGAACTTCTCATATTCAAGGCTGTACTTGAATCATTTTGGTTCTGCGTATCTATAGTAGTAATTCCTTATCTTGATCCAAGATTAACCACCTCTCCTCAAAATAGATCCAGATTTATTTTGTATTATTTATATATTTTTTTAATCAATATTTATACAGCATAGCTCTGCGAGGTTCAACATCTTGTTTTCAGAGGTGCCCTGTTGGCAGCTACATGACTACAAATCAAATACATTCATTAATCATAGAGTTAAAATCATAATTACCTGTAATTGTATCACTAAAGCAAGAGACATATTTATTTATATAGCTCTCTTAAATTATTTATCCCGGACAGCCTTGTTTAGGTGTTAAATTCTGGCTCCTGTATGGTTTTACAACTGGTTGGGACTGAATGAGGTGAATGATTTGATCAATAGTCACAGTCAGTGTGCGCTACAGGACTGGAACCAGTTTTGTTTGTTTATTTTTTTAAAAAGTCACCAGTCCTCAAGCTATGCCAAACTTTACAGCATCTAAGGAACAAGCGTCTAGTAAGGTCCTGTTCATTACATCATTTTATTGCTTGTTTTAATTTCAGTTTGTATTTCTTTCCCTTTTTGTAATTTCCTTGATATGGAAGTTCCATACATCATTTGTCAGGTGGGTTGCAGACTGCTTCTAAGTGGGTCACAAAGTCCACTTTCCCAAAATAATGAATATTACTGTTCGAACATTTGCCCTGTCTCAACATCAATACACAAACACACACAGGCTTTCAAAAGTATTCACCCCCCTTGGACTTTTCCACATTTTATTGTGTTACAACATGCAATCAAAATGGATTTAACTAGGAGTTTTTGCCACTGATCAACACATAAAAGTTAATAATGTCAAAGTGAAAAATAAAATCTACAAATTGTTCTAAATTAATTACAAATATAAAACAGAAAATAATTGACTGCACAAGTATTCACCCCCTTTGCTATGACACACCTAAATAAGCTCTGGTGCAACCAATTGTCTTTAGAAGTCACATAATTAGTTGAAGGGAGTCCACCTGTGTGTAATTAAGGTGTTTCACATGATTTCAGGTTAAATACACCTGTCTCTGGGAGGTCCCACAGTTGGTTAGTACATTTTCTAACAAAAACTACGTCATGAAGACAAAGGAACATTCAAAGCAAATCCGGACTAAGGTTCTTCAAAAGCACCAATCAGGGGTAGGATAGAAGAACATTTCAAAGGCATTGAATATCCCTCGGAGCACAGTAAAGTCCATTATTAAGAAATAGAGAGAATATGGCACAACTGTGAATCTGTCTACAGAAGGCCGTCCCCTTATCCGGGCGAGAAGGGCACTAGTCAGGGAGGCCACCAAGAGGCCTATGACAACTCTAAAGGAGTTAGTCTTCCATGGCTTCCAATTTTTCTTAAAAATATTTCCCAACATAAAACCAATGTCACCTTATAATAATTGATTCTGAGTTTCAGTGTTTAAAAATTAAATATCAAACAGAACGAAATTTCAATGTACCGTTTGTAATTCGATAATATGAGAGAATTGGTCAGGGGTCTGAATACTTTTGAAAGCCACTGTGTATACCAAACCAAACTAGAACTGCACTGGAAATAGACATGAATGGTTAAAAAAGTAAAGGAGCAAACAAACTGATGGCACTGTCCTCAACTGGCTTTGCATCTTCTATCCAGCTCTAGTACATACTATCACTGCCATCAGCACACAAAGTTTAAAAAAAAAAAAAGTTGCAAAATAAATAAATAAATAAACAAACCCAAGCGAAAGCATTTATAATATCATCATTCAGGATTTTGAACAGACAATAATTACAAAAGGTGTAAACCTGAACAATTTTATAAGCCGCAGCTGAGAGAAGCCAAAATTGACTTAATAGTTGTGAAAAAAAGAGCTTAATAGTCATCGTCTTTCATGATAAGTTTAATATTTCATCACTTTATACACAGCCATCACAATAATAATAAAACAAAGTGATATGCAGAATATGTAAAGTTCTAGGCTCCAGGGGCAATGGAGGAACCACATTAAAAGCAACAAAGCCTGCCACTACTACAACAAAGAAATCATAACACATTATTTAGCACTGAATGGGAAGAGTTGCAGAGCATCAGTATATTAAATGATTTCATGCGTTATGATTTCCTATTGCTATAAAGTATGTACTAGATCAGTGGCAGATGTCTTCATGCTTTCTGATATTTAACAGATCTGAAAAAAGGCATGGAAAATAAAACAAAAATAAACAAGTTTAAACTTTTGTTAATATCAAGTGGCAAGAAAGCGTCCATTCTGTTTTCAGAAGTCTGGTAACATTAGCCAAATGAAAAATTAAATCGGACATGTTTAACTCTTCACTTATTACCTCACTTGATCGGAAGTCCGTGTTTATACATATCTAGCCCTGCTACGATAAACAATAAGTGATTTAGGAAATACCACAGGTCAAAGCTTGAGCTTCTTTATTTAACAATTTAAAGTTTAATTTGCTAAACTTAACAGATGCCTTTTGAGTAAGACGGTTGTGCCTGTCTAATGGGTATGTAAACAAATGACTCGGGTACGATCAGTCACGTCCTTAGACCCTACCGATGAGGTAATGGATAAAGAACTGATGAAACTCTGGATGCAGAATGGGAAATTTAAATAAGATGAAATGCAGGTTTGCCAATGCCAATGTTAGTAAACTCATTTTTATAGCAGGAGCGCAAGGAGGTCAAATGAATTGCCCCCTCAAGATTACACAATGTTTGGTCTGGGATGTAAAGGAAGGGAAAGCCCACAGGTTAAACCACATGACCAGAACCACTGACATGATGGGTTTTAATCCTAAAGTAGTCACTAACGAGGTTAGTTTAATTTTGCCCTAGTGGCATCAACAAACACTGGCAACCAGGTAATCAAACCTTAGTGTTTGTTCATTACTAATGACAAAACAATCAGTACAGTGGCTAAGCGATTAGCCTATGCAACGTGTGATGACACTGTGTGGGTACGTATACTTTGATATGAAGTCTGATCAATTATAAAATTACAAGTGCAAGTATATTTATGCAACGCATTTATTTGATACTTGTGACTTCAGGGTACTATCATTGATCTGCAATTAGGAGGTGTCTGACAAAGACATAAACCTCAATATGAAAATTTAAAATCCAGTGCCAACAGAAATGAAACACCTCACTCATACAAGACCTGCCTGGCAACGCAATCGGATAAACCAATAACTTATCATGGATCTCTTGGTCTATTAACTACCAAATCTCATACAGCACTGCATAGATCTGTGAGTAAATCAGTGATCACAAAAGTTGTTCTGTTATCATCTGATGTCTCTTCAGGAGCCCTTTAATACATAGAAAAAGAACAAACAAACAAAAAAACTAATAAGACACATACAACCCAATAAGCAACAATAAAGTAGTTTCCAAAACAACTTAAGGTGCAATGAAACCACTGGGGATATTTCTCAAAGTTAAATACCAACTCTCCCATGAGACTTGAAACTAAAAAGAAAAAGCAAATGCACTTTATGAAAAAAACAAGTGTGCTCCAAGCGCACACATTCGCCCCACCTTGAAATGAAATTATTGTTGGAACACAATCAGGACAGTCTGATAGCATTTCTTTAGTGTTTTCTTTTTTTTTCTTTTGGCCTTAGTGTTTGCACCTCAAAAGAGAGCTAATGGCAGCAACATTTCTTTTGCTTTGTTTTAAAAATGGGGCCTTAAATGTGGAACATGAGAACACTTTGCTTCCACGGCTGTCTAGCCATAACTGTACCACAAAAGCATGAGGAAGTGGAGCTAAACGCTGCAGCCTCTTCTAAACCAGACTAAAATAAATAGCAAAGAGTTAAAAGGATGAAGGATATCGTTTGGCAGGAAATCCCTTATTAGACTAAGCAATTAAGATGGCCATTGATGTTTCCTATCAAAACATCAAAAACAATGGCAACCAGAACTACAGGAAAACTGTTAACATGGCTATACGTTTATCCCCAATGTCAAAATACTGTCAATAGATTTTCTAGTCATCTTGGAAAGAAATGAGACAAAGGAACAGTTTCTGTCAAAACCTTCAAGTTTTCTGCATTAACTATATTAAAAGGTTTGCTTTGGTAACTGTACCACCTGCACTATGCCAAGATTAAAGAATTGGAACTAGCACTGCAATGGTGGCGTGTTTTTATGCAACCCAATGAAGCTGTAATTTACCTAAGTGTCATGATTTACTTTGTCTTTTGTTATTTATCTGATTCCTAATGCCATCTGCCCTCATTGTTATGGCTAACAAATACTACCTTATTGTCTATTATGGTAATCAATCAAACAGAAAAAAAACTCTAGTGCTTCCCAAATACAATTCCATACAGATTAGATGCCGCTACAATCTACGGTCTTATCAAATAAACAAGAAATAAACCTCCAAAGCAATCTATTAAAACAATTTAAGAAGGATGTTTGATTCTGGATTTAATTATGCATAACAGAATTTGCAATTTGTAAGGTCCCAAAACCACCTGCCTACTGTAACAAGAAACAAAACCTCTCTTCTGACCTCTCATCTGCCTCTTAATATCCCCATGGATCACCCACCCTACTGCTTATGACCAAATCTATCCTCATGATCTTTCACCCCACCGCTATGATCAGCTGAATTTACTGAAGATCGGTGTTTCAATGTGATAGTTGTGCTGTCTGCAATGACTTTATCAGTCACAAGCAGCCCCAGGCTACAATACAGAATCAGTGCCTTAAAAGAAAACGCTTTTTCGAACTCATTATTTACAGGGGCATCAGGGGGACTGACAAACACCTGGGTGTTCAGACAGTCCAAAACTGAGCATGTGCTGTCAAGTCTGCATATAACATGGAATACACACTTGTATAGGTTTTTTACATACACATGCAAAACAAAAAAACACAAAAATATTTTAAATAAACCACCATGGATAGCTCTTTGGTTCCATTAAAATTAAACCTAAGCAGTCTGTATATGGAGTGTAAATCATTAGCAGAACCTCTAGGCAGGTGCCAAGATTGGCTTGGTCCCTGTGTTCTGATGCTATGAGGTAGGCCCCTCACAATATAGGTAGCCCATGATTTTACATGCTAACATTCTACTTAAATAACACAGGAAAGTAAGAGGAACCCAATAATGTTGGTAACACTTGCATCAGCAAGTTTTTGCCATCAATAGAATCATCACTGGAATAATCACGCGGGACGATTTATTTATTTATTTTATAATTTAAAACTTCAGTTGGAATGATCCCTAGAGGCCAAAAACTTCCACTGTTTTGCCCAGAGACATAAGATAACAAATAATTTATTTGTTAAAGTAAAATTGTATTTCAAAAAGACAGGTACCACTTAAAAACAAAAATGACAAACATACAGATACATCCAACTGCAGTATACTGAATCTGAAACAAAAACACATTGGAAATTTGATAACTTGGCATTTTTTCACAAGTGCCCAGCCATTTAATTAAAAAACATAAGCCAAGTTTCAAGAAACCACTGGGGCAACCTTTCCCAGCACAAAGCAAATAGGCACAACTGTAAAACCGATGGGGACCAAGGTTGCCCCAATTGTTTCTACTAACTTGGCTTGTGTTTTTCACACAGGTTCAATCCGCTTTTATTGTGCCTGAAAAACACAAGCCAAGTTAGCAGAGACTACAAATTAGAAGTGAAATGGTGCTTTTGACTGCAAACAGACATTGTTTTTAATAGCTGTTCTCAAATTGTAATCCTGAAATCAGAGTGTGTGTGTGTGTGTGTGTGTGTATGTGTATATATATATATATATATATATATATATATATATATATATATATATATATATATATATATATATTTATATATTTTTTTTAATACAGTACTAATATTTTATGTCATATGATTCTAAACATAATTTTATAGTAAATAGTTACAAATCAGTAATGTTGTTTTTATCTGTAGATTAAATTATATCTTGACAGTAGCCTTTGTCCTCATGTCTTAATTTGATACACATACGTCATGCATTAAAACTGTTCAGGTTTGGAAAAGGAAGATCATCCAATTGGATTCAGCTTAGCTATTTTAAACTTAAGTTCTAATATTTCACACTGTCAAAGATACAGTACAGTACACAATTGGCAATATTCTTTTCAGTTCTTATATCACCATGGATTACTTGATGCCCCATTAAACATTAAGGCCTTCATTGGAGGAGCAAGATTAATCTGTAATTCAATACCTAATTCTCAACCATCTGATGAGCTAAATCCAAACTCTTAACTGTTGCTGCAGGATTCAGAGCACCAGCATTCTTTGATGCATAAGATATCTTCTCTCTGAGGATTCCTTTCTTTGTTCTGGCTGCAAGGCTTGTGCTGTCTTCAAAATTATTTTACAATAAGTGAAATTGACTTTTGCCTTTTTTTACAACTGAAATTTCTTTTTTATTGGAAGAACTATTCTGCTTTCCAGTGCCACAATTATAATGGTTTCTATTCAGATCACTTGCACGGAGCCTCCAAGTTTCATAATCTTTAACAAACGCTTCAAAAAAGAAAGTAAAACGATAAAACTATCAGTTTAAATACCAGTACCACCAAACGCCTGAAAACTCAATCTAGCTGATCAGGCTGGCACATTAACATTTTGTAAAGGTGTACTACCTGCTGTAAACGGTTCTGTAAGTCATGCCCCCATTAGAACGTATTAAAAGCAACTACAATAACTTTTACAAGAGTGAAAACATTTACAAGAGTGAAATATCGCATCATAATGACAAAACATTAGAAAAAATTAAACCACAAAACTACTATCTAAACTTTGTCACTTTATTTAGATTTAATGACTTAAAATACATTTATAAGTGTTCGGTGGCTTCCTCTAATCATAAGTGCAAATCTCAATTACATTGGCAGCGTATTAATTTGGCATGACGAGCCTGGAGCTCTGTGCGTTCCGGTACATTGTCATACCTGAACAGAGACTTGCACACATAGATATATACCTGCAAATATGTAATGAAAAAATACAAGTACAGCCAATATTTCATTATCAGTATGCAATTGCAATGCTATATACAAAAACAGACCCAAGATAAAATGAGTTGGAATTGTCAGCTGTTTAAAACTATTGTTTAAAGGTTCACTCAAGAAATGCAAAAAGATTGTAAAAAGAAATAAACAATATTCTATTTCATGTGATAAAATATATGAACAACAAATTTATTTTTGAAATTCACTCAATAAGCAAGGGCCTTAACACAACGACTGCTGAATAATTTTGATCGGCAAACATACAACCTGCCAATTTAAACATTTGTGTTGGGGTAAATAAAACATGCACTGCCTTCCTTTTAATTTGATACACAGATAACAACAATTTGTTAGTATGCAGCTCAAGTGGGTTGCAATCCTGTATATTCTACAAGTTGATTCTCCAGCAAGTTATAAAAACACACTAGCCTGTAGAAAACGCCAGAATGTTTGTTCCGAATGCCATTTTGTCACAAGTCAACCCTCCACCAAGGGCTCCACTATTGCTTCAGACAGCACCCTAGGTTCAGTCAAGTTCTTTAAGTGATCAAATCAGGACGGTTTTGGGTTTCACTGAGGATGATAACAGTTGCTCTGCCCCAGCCAGCTACATGCTCCCGACAGATGACTGTCATTAAACCCTTCTGCGATCTTCTTGTACGGGGCCTGTGTAAATGTGTCCTATTAGTTCATGGTCAGTCTGTTTGGCAATTCCAGCCCTCAAGACAAATGGCAGCTGCTGCCCTCAGAGGTCTAAAGTCAAACCTATAGGGGATTTCAAAACCTAGCTGGAGAGAGGGGGTGGGGGTCTGTTCATTACAAGTTGTTCTTGCTACCATTAGGATTATAAATATATAAAAAAAAAAGCTAATTATTAATTTTTATTAGCTTTAAAAAACACACTCCTCTTCGCTGGGCTTGTTTTAGCAGACTTACAAAAAGACCCAAAACAACGTTGATCTGAAGCACGTCTTGAAGTAATTAAAAGAAAAAAATCTATGAGCTTCAAATGACTGAAAACTGGATGCCCCACTTTACTGACAAAGAGCGAACTTTGTTTAGTCTCATGCTGATTACTGGTCTGCAAACACCTGTAATAGTAAAATTCTGAACACAGTGATCAGTTTGACATGGTACACCTGGTTTAGCCTCTATGCACTAACTTAATTGATCCTAACCCATCCACAGCCTTCAAGCAAAAACGAGAAGTAGTACAAAACACAGTGCATGTTTGGTGAAGTGCAAGATGCAAAGGTGTGGCAACCCGGCTTTAGCCACAGCGAAACTCCAACCTCTGTGCCAGACTACCCTGGGTAGGAATCCAACTAGTAAGTTTGAGGGGAGGGACTTCTTTTAGTTCTTGTAAATCCACTGACCCAGCCAACCCCAATTTAAACATGTTTATCAAAACAATGTTCGCTCTCAGTCACATTTCAAGCAGTGTATGTGGGTCACAACAGCTAGGTCAGAGTCAGAAATATCTGTGGTACCCAAAGTCTAAACCATCAGGACACCCAAGACAGCAAGTTACATTATTTACCTATGTACAAAACATTGGCTAACACCATTATCATACTAAAAAGTCATCTAGGGGAGGAAAATCCATAAAGAGCTAGACAGCAAGACTTATGAAAACTTTATATTGCCTTCATTTGCTTATTGAATATTCTGGATTTGATATTCTGGATTCTATTCTAACGCTTCAATACTACTATATTGAAAAAACATAAGTGTGTTTTGACCTTAATTGTGGATATCTGGGAATTTTAAGCTACAACATGGTTGATGGTGATTGAATGGATTGTCATGAACAATAAAACAAATTAGAAAAAGTTTGTAAATTAGTCTTTTAAGGATGATTTAAATGATTGTAAACTATTTGTTGTGGTAATAAACCTGCATAACCAAAATAATTCAGTGTATGTTTTATTTCTGTGAAGTGGATTTTGTCAGGAATCAACCAATAAGGACATCATAAAATATATGCAATCTCACTACAATCTGGATGTGGCATAGCTCTAACCCTGTAAACCACCACTTTAAACATGGCACACTGATGGTTGTATGAGGTAACTTGTCTATTTCCCACAGCTTGGAAAAACAACAACCAGTGACTGGTTAAGTAGTATCACATGACTGTGCGTATATATAGCCTATACCATGGCTTCCATACTAATGAGCCGCTTCACACTGAATAAATCGCTACACACAACTACGGTCTAAATTCCATGGCAAACTGCCATTTTATTTGTTATTAGTTACAAAACCACTGCCAAAAATTAGTAACATTGCTCCTATTTCCTTTAATATATTTGGGAGATGAAACTCCAGATAACTGGTACAATACCAACTTTGAGAAGACAAAATTATAAAATAAGTGCATCAGCAACTGTCAAGAGTAGACAGATAACAGTAGATGAGGAACAGCTAAATGAAATAGAAGAAAACAAAGATTGAAAAAAAAATAAAATAAAACTACAGCATGGGCTGTTAATGTACTTAATGTCTGGCAAAGAAAAAAACATGGACATTAATATTAAAGTAGTAAGACCAAAAAATTTCAACAACATTACGGCAATTTTATGCCAGTGTAGAAGTTCAACTGGCGACCAGTATTTAGTCTCCAGTTTTATAACATTGAGAGCTGGACTAAATACCAGTAGATATTTTAACAGCAGAAGTTTTAACATCTCTGCTGACAGCGAGTTTAAAACCAGCAATAATGTATTCCTGTCAGTCATGAAAACAAAAGCAGGTAAAGACAAGGCCAGACACCACCACCCATATTACCGGCTTGGATTTAAAGCATCTGTGGGAAACTGAGGACCTGGTGGTCGGATTGGTGTGTGAAGTCTGGTTCTATCTTAAACTTAATCTGGCACGACACAGACACAAGGGTGTCCATCAGCTAACAAAAACATATTTTGAGATCCGAAAGGATGAAAAAACAGACTTGAATATGTGTGCCTCACATATAACGAGGCCACAAACCTCACCTCAAGATTCGGCTTCAGCATCCACCGCAGCTACTCTCCTGCGTTTTTCGGTGTTATTTGAAACTCCGCCCAGACCATCCATATCACTAGCCTGTGCTCAGTCCTCTAGTTTTTAGATACCACTTCAGATGCAGAAATTCACAATAAAACAGACATGTGCAATTTATTTAATAAGTGAACAATAAATGTAATTAAATTCAATTCAATATGTAGGACTACATATTACACTGCGGATGTATACACAATAAACGTTTCTGGTTTTGTCTTAATTTAAAAATGTGTTTTAATTATTTTTATTCCCCCAAATAACAGGTATCCATGTTACAAGGAGTATAAACCACTTCAGGGTGTGCGGTTCCGATGATATATACCACTTCTGGGGTGGTTACAGGCTCTTACACCTCGGGCCTTATCACCACCCTAGGCATGGTACTGTATATATCACAGGGACCGCATGGCCCGACGTGGTTTATACCTTATTTATGCTTGTCATATCACAGTGACCTTTGCCACAGCATGTATAGAGTCTCCAACTAAAGATGTGATTGCTGCAGCACTTAAGCAGCCACTACAAACTCCAGATGTGATGGTATTAGAGCTTTCTTAGAGCTTTCCTCACGCACATTGAAATATGAATTATGTCTACACTGAAAAACTAACAAGGAGAATATATAATTTATTTCGAATTACTAAAGTCAAGCTACTTTTCAAAGGCATACTGCAAGTGTCAGATTTTGTGGATTCAGAAAAATAGAAAAGCAAAAACATTTAGAAATTCCGTTGTAAATAAAGTATTTGAATAAGTGACTAATACATATGCATATATTATAGCAGTGCTATGATAATGTTGGGTATCATAATGCATGTATAACTTCTGCTGGCCAAAATAAGAGTTTCAAATAATACTATGGTTCAAGAAAACAAAATGGAAAATATATTACACCTTTGTGATTTGACAGATTTTCTTTGTTACCTTCCAATAAAAGACATTAGCATAATATCTAATTCACACTCAGGCATGTCTTGTTCACTGAAGTCTTAGCTGTTTAATTAGGGATATAGATGCACAAAAGCATTTTATCTCAATAAAAAAAAAAAATAACAATAAAAAAAAGTCCAAGACATTCTCTTCAGATATTCAAAGTAGCTGGGGGGTGGGGGATTTGTGATTAATTATGCCTGCCAGACAGTCACTTTTGTGAGAACTGTTAAAACTGCTTGCAGATATTACCAATGTTCACCATTCCTTCTTTATGTCCTCAGTTAAAAAGCCTAGCTGTAAAACAGTTGGGTGCCAAATTAAAATACACTTTATTTTAGGCGGTCCCCATGCTCGTAGGCCCACTTCCTGTCAGGAAGGGTTCCATTTCACTGCATAGGTCCCATCAGCAGGGAGCTTGCAGAATTAAGTGCCAGTGGATACTACTTTGTTTTTGATTCGCCACACTTGAGAATATCATTCAATGAATTTGTTATGAAAATCAGCATGATGTTATCCTTTTGACTAGACGAACAAGTCGCAGGGTACCTGTGTATGTGCCCCTTTACTTGAAAAAAAAAAAAAATCCGCTTAAATAGAGCTGGTCTTGAACCTTGCGTGTATGTTTTTTTAAACTACAGGACGTCTTTCTGGCTGTGCAGAATAGACAAAACTATTTGACCCACATGTGTCTGCATTCCACGCACTGAAGGTTATTTAGTTTACTCTACTTCGTTACAAAGGGGCTCAGCTTTGCATCTAACTTTTAGCTTCCAATTTCCAATTAAATTAGTTTGTTCCACCAGTGCAGTTTTAGAGTTACCTCCAGTTTTGCACTGAAACATCAAAAACACAGATTTAATAAGCTTTCACGGAAAGCTTGCATCACTTTATCAAGTGGAATAAAGACATGTTAAGAACACAACCAAGATAAACGTAGGAACCCTAGAAATGAACATCGACCAACAGTGAGATTCTACATCTCATATAAAACATTAACAGTTCTAAATGGTGTAAAGAAGGAAACACGGTACATGTATATAATAAAAAAATTTTAAAAATTCTAAAGAGAGAAATGTTTTATTTTTTTTTATTTATTTTTTTTAAACTTACATGGAACTGTAGCTTGTAAGTAAAAAACTTAAATGTAAAACTGGGTATTGGTGTATTAGTGCAAAAAATATCCTGTAACAACAGTGCATTGCATCTCTAAAAATTTAAAAATATAAAAGTTCTACAGCTATGGCCAAAAGTTTTGCATTATCTAGAATTTTAGGATTCTGGCACTATATATATATATATATATATATATATAAAATCAGACTTGCAGTCGAGTCCCCAAACCTCGAGTCCGAGTCTGTGACTGAGTCACTATCATTTGAGTCCAAGCCACAAGTCCCTGACTTCGAGATTCGATTTCGAGTCCTTGAAACAAACTCAAACCAACTGTCATTCAACTAGTGCTAGTGGGGGTACAGTTAACCTAACACATGTTGTCTGATATCCCTCAGGAAAAATGCACAAATAATAAAATGCAATTTAAAAAAAAAGGTTGATTTATTTTTTCTAGCTAGATTATTCTATTTGCATGCCTTTTCAACTTGTCATTCACGATCTTCTTTTCTTCTGGAATTGGAATACTATTTGAATGTACCTGGAGTTTATATATAAAGCTTCCAGTTCAAGTTTGTGGACGTTGTTTTTCTTGTGTTCCGTTACATATTCCTATACATATTTGTTTTTTGCAAACTGGAAACAGTTTGCGAGAAGTCCACCGCAAAGTTGCACAAAAAAAAAAAATGTACAAGACCCACTGTATTGCATATGAAATATTTGCATACTATTTTCTAAATGGTGGAAAAATGAAAAATTACATTTAAAACAATGTAAGAGACTGCAAAATATGATACATTCAATTTAAAAGACCGAATACAGCATAACGTACCAGATTTGAATGGGCGCTTTCCTGCTTTCTTGGTGGAAGTTTTTTAGGCATGCGTGAATAAGCAGTGTTCTATCACTTTTTAATGCATTCCTGAAAATAACTCTACACTGGTACAAAATTAAACCTACTTTCACCTCTGACTATATCATCTACTTTTGACTTCAATTTGGGTAAAATCTGCCAATCTGATTTGGACATTGCTGGAATTGTATATATATACTGTGTGCTTAAATAGTACATTTAGAATTTGTTTTGCAAAACAGAAAAATTATGTTTCACTTTCATTATTATTATTATTATTACTTAGCAGACGCCTTTATCCAGGGTGACTTACAATTGTTACAAAATATCACAGTACAAAGCATTGCATTATAAAATATCACATTACACGTTATCATATTATAAAATATCACATTAAAGAATATCATAATATAGATAAGAGCAGTTATGAAAGTACAATCAGATCAAATTCAAGTAAGAGCAAAACAAAGAATACAGTAAGATATAAGTAAGAGCAAGTTTGACTAAGAGCAATTAAACTTTTATCAAGTCTAATACAATGATGCATTTACGATATTGTGCTTCAGTTAATTTGATTTCAGATAATCTATCTTTTCTCTTTTACACAAAAACATATAATATTTATGTATTTCCGCTTTGTGTAGCTTCATAATGGAATAGCATGAATAATCCATAATAAATTATTTTCATTTTGGTAAATCAAGTGGTATTAAGCTATTCTTTCGTTCTTTTTTTGCTATCAATCAGTCCTTCTGTCATATCAGTCTGATATGCCTGTTTGACGGTAGGCAGTTTTCGATTTAAGACTTTAGAGCCTAGTTTTACACTGAATTTGCCAGGTGAATTAATTGATGTTGCTTGCAAACAGTAATTTTGTGTACTGGGAATGAGTGGAGATTAAAAGCAAAGCACAGAAAAATTAAATCACACAGCGACTTTCTGATATGAATTAAGAATCTCTAAAAGTATGATTATAACATGATCATTCTTTTTTCATTAATTTTTGTTTTCAATAAACTCTTAAGGTGACCAGTGTTCTATTGTTTTCAGCGCAAACAAATAAATAATATTTTCCAAGTACATGGAAAACGACAAAGCGGTATATAATTCAACATGTTAACGTAACATTATTTCAGCAGGTTTCATTCGACTTCATGAAGTAAAATGAGTTCATTCTATAGGGTGATTATAACCATACAAGAGACAAAACATTGGGGGCTTCGCCTTCACTCACACCTGCAATACCCATGGTTGTTACCTGTGCTGTTAATCCCCAACCTTTTATAAGCAGTAAAAAAAAAAAAAAATTTTAAAAAGCTGCAAAAGCCTAAATGGAGTTTATGCAACAGATGTCCTTTAGGAATAAAATGCTGAAGCCCATGCAGTTTCTGATGATCCATTTGACAGTAACCCAAAAAGTCAAATAGCACAGCTACACCACTGCATATGCAGCTATATGAAGGGGCAGATTAAGGGAAAGATTTAAGAGGTTATGAAAAAAGTTCCATGCATTTGGTATAGGAAGCAGCGCTCATCTGTTAGCCATAAATAGGCTAGACAATACAGACAATTTTTCAGTGTCAAAACCTTGGTGTTTCAAACTCTGAGTATTGATTCTGAACCCACTGTGGCTGCGTGCTCCTTGTCAGCATGTTAAACTCTGTGCCCTTATTGCTCTCTATTTCTGGCATAGAGGTCAATGGGCATGTAAAGCCAAGTACTCTGGGAAGTGAAAAACCCAGAAAGGTAACCACCTGCTAAACAGGTCAATTCGGGCTTTGAATGCAAACGTGTCGTCATACAGTTAAGGGCTTGGTAAAACACACAGCACCTAAACAAACTGAGAATTCATGACCCTTAATACACCACTCCAAGCTCTGCTGTGTGCCTATGCAAAAACTACAACTGTACGCATGCGAATCCTTTGTTTAGAGTAAAGAAACGGAAGCTTTTAGGTGTATTACGACATGGGCTGCACCAAGGAACATGGACGATCAATAATATACAAGTAATTACATAGCTCCAAAAACACAACATAATCCAGTTACTTAACATTGTATTTATTTTCCCTAAAGGGATATATAATCTGTACAATAAATAATTAATAACTTCTCTTATAACTTATAACTTGAGAGAGATTTAGACTAAAGAGCAATAAAAATAAATATATGCAAATACACAAACCCAGTACAAACCCCAATTAAAGAATCCAGTATAGAATTAGCACAGGTCTTTTTTAAACCTAGAGCGTAGATAATAAAAAAATTGACCACAAATACCAACATTGTCAAACTGACCACAAATACTTCTAACGATGATTAGGAAAGAACGTTTCTTCAAGATAACAGCATTCTTTAATATGAACTCCTGACAGGACATCTTGATGTTAAATTTGTTTATTAAATGATTTCTAGATGAAACTTAAATCAGTTTAACAAACCGTAGATATCAAACATTTTGTTCACCTTTTAGTTGGTGTATATGTAATAGAAAACTCAAATTTAAGCCACATTTGCTATATGTTAAAACTGGGCTGCCTAGCCAAGTTTCACGTACAATGCTACAGAAATTATTATTTAGTATAAGAGGATATTGTTAACAATCCATCGACACAGAAATTCCAATTTCAGGCAAGTCATGGACTAAAAAGGTCTTCCTTTCACTCATCCTTAGTATTTAAAGCAAACATACTCTTAAAAGCAAAAAATGAATTGCTTTACAATGTACATTTTAAAGTGCTTTCTGGCAGTGGGCAGTAGCACATACCTGCAGAATGCATAAGTGTATATCACACAATAAGCTGTAACCTAGACAGGACACAACATCAGATCAGTGAAAGGAGATTTATAAGATCCCGGCATAACGAAATGGGAACGAGAACTCATAAGTGTATTTACAGTCAAACTCGTGTAGTACATATTGGTAACAGGACCCCTTGAAAGATTCAAGTGAGCTGCTGCATTTACCCTCCCATTCTTATGTTGTGACTCTCAATTGTGAAACAGTACTCAAGAGACAAAAGACCACTGTATCGCCCACCTATCTAAATGCCTTTTTAGGGGGGTTTCTTCACAGCAATCTAGCTTTAAGTGCTGATGTTAAATTAATCTCAGATCTCTTTTTAAATTAAGCCAGTCTAGAGCTACTACATTCTAGCTATCTTTTTTTTTTTCTGTGTACTTGATGCATTTCTGATAAATGGGAAAAGAATAGATGACCTGGCAGAAGGCTCAGACAATAACATGTGATTTACAGGACACAAATGCAGCTACTATAAGATTTATCTGACAGCCCTTTTAGATAGCGGACTGTTGAGTATCCGATTAAATGATTTCTAGTCTGGAATTTCTACTACCGAGTAGCCCTGTGCATTATTTATTTATTAGATGTTTTGGATGAAAACATTTTTAAAACGATGCACTTCAGAATGCAGCGTTATAAATTCAGCTTTAAACCTGGAATTGAGGTGGTGATATTGGAAAAAATGCGAGACTGAATTAGGGCAGGCAAAAATAGAAGCTTTTTAAAGTGGCCTTCAATGCTATGACGATGCTTTCAAAAATGATACTCATCATGTCTAATAAGGAAGTGCACTTTGAAGACACACTTATTATTACCTGTAAACCCAATGAGCTATGATATAGGGTTAGATGATATACCAAAACAAACAGTACTTTTTTTTTTTAAGTTAGTATACTTGTTATTTATACATAACATAAAAAATATAATACAAATCTAGAACTATGTATAAAGGGCTCAGTCCATTTCGATACTGATAAACCTTGCTACGTACATTTTCAACAGAAAACAAGTTCACATCAACTGCAAACTTCAGAAGGCTCCGACTTAGTGTTGTTAGATTCAATCACCAAGGCAACAATATGGGTAAATGCCAACTATGACAAGTTGTTTTAATACATGTTACTTAAACAGCCTCTACCAATTGTGTTTTGAGGTGTGACATCATATTTTTTAAATATGCAGTAGACCCCATCACATCCTAATTGAATTGGTTCTAGGGGTCCATTGGATATGTGAAAATATATATCTCAGAGGGAGTTGTTATACTACATTGTAGTTGCTGTATTAATATTGGGGCAGTAAAAATTAACAATGTCAGATACATAAGTGTGTCATGAAAATAATTGCAAAACAGTATTTGGCAAATTACAAATGGGCATTCAAAGAACAGTTCTTACCATGCATTCAGTCCATTTCGAAGCTCTAAGTGCATGTTAAACCAAGGCAGAAAAGTTTAAAAAAAAATTCATACACAGAACAAACTGGCTGTGTTTTACGTTTTTAATGTTACAGTAATTATATTACTCCCTTGCTTTCTTTTATTGAACATGGTTAAACTGGGCAGTTTGTTGAACTGACAGCGATGTAAAAAGTGACATTTTTTTACATCCAACGCATCGTCTGTTCTATTTATTGTTTGTTTATTTTTATTTTTTATTTGTAAATGACTCCACTCTGTCCTACTAAGAGCTTAATTTATTGTTTTGAACCCATAATAAAATGTTCATTGATCAGCTTCCATCTATACCACTCAGTAGGTACAGAAGCTGCATGTGTCAATGAAGAACACTGGTTAAGAAGGTATCATATCTTACAGGACTAGATACGATGGGTTCTACTATATTGGTATATTATACTATCACAACAAAGACGGACAATTTTCTATTTGAAAAAACCAACAACTTGACTATAATTCAGGTTAGAAATGACCATCAATGTTTCATTAACAAGGGAAGTCAACTTTTATGCATAGCCACAGGAGCTGTAGAAGCTGATGTAACATTTTTAACAGTGCATCAACTTGTAATCTGTATGTTTGGACAGTGATTCTTCGTAGCCTGCCACAACAATTCAGATTAATTTTATTTATTTGTTACAGCCATTAAATCAGCAGGTTGCTTCGTTATTAAATTAAATGGTGAACTGATTCAGACTTTGTTAATAATGCTGTGTTTAAATACACTAGTCCCTCTTTTACTAGTCATCTAATAGATAACACTTGACAAAGCAGACTACACTCAGACAGTCACACTAAGAAAAGATCCTTATTCCAGAGCTTTTAAGTTAGATATAAGAATCAATACGGTGCACAAGAGTGGGATGAAATATACCATTCCCAGTTAATGTTCATGATCAAAATTGATCTTTAATTGCAAAAGGCCACATCTCCTTTTAGCAGGCACAATCAAACTACTGTTTAGAATCCAATTCTCAACGAGAGTCTGACGTCATTGTGCATACATCTCTCATATTTGCCATGATTAAAAACTAGTTTTTGACCTGATCCCTTGATCTTTGACACCGGACGCACTCCATCTCACCGAGGAAATTAATTAAAATTTTAGAGTGATAGTATCACATCCCACCCCATCTTACTTGAAAAAAATCAATCAAACTCAGTCCTATCTCCTCCCCATATCTGCAACATGTCCACTTGATATCTTGTTCCGTATCTCTTCAGCCTTCTTGTACTGGAAGTAAGTTCACTTCATACTAATATAAATCACTTCTGCTTCTAAGACGTCGGATCCCCTCAAAGAATGTAAAACGCAAATCATAAAATGTAATTATCGCAGCACAACAGTCTGTATGTAACTCACCTCTGGATAAATAAGGGCTCATTTAGATGCTATCCATTTTTAATTTGAGGTGGGACACTTCCCCCACCATAAAATTACATTTGCATTGGATGTGAGAGAATGTACTTTCTGTGATTTATTAAAGCAATCAGCACCATATTTTCTGTTCCCCTTTTTAACTGGAACTTCAGACTCCTGTGTTGGAGTACTTTGCAGCCTGGGCTCAAGCAGCGTCCATCGCCAGATTCTCAGTTTGATTAGATTAGCATTAAACAACACCCTGACAGATATGACAAATAGGTGCATTAGACCATGTCATTTATTCTCCCTTCTGGATGTTAAGGTTCGGTTCTTTCCTGTGCACCAGCTTCCCAAATATATGCAGCAAATGACACAAAAACTGATGTGTAATCTCTATTTATTACTGTTGGAAAATAACTACAGTGAAAAATGTGAGATAAATGGGGGGGGGGGGGGGGGGGGGGGGGGAGCAGGGAAAGGCATGTTTTTCATTAAAATAAAACTGATCAAAACACATTGGCAAAAGCAAGCGTGATGCAATTAATCAGCATTTTTTTCCCTGCATTTTTGAGCCTTTGTACTTTTATTTTTGTAATGTCTGTATTATCTATGTACACAGGTTACATTCATGCACAAAGAAAGCCTTTTTGTGTGCATGAGTCTAGTATTTGCTACCCTATAGCTAATGTCTACAGCAACTCCACTGTAACACCCATTAGATGTGATCTCCTGAAGCAATTGTCCTTATTGCACTTTATTGACAACATGTAGTATTGATTTTGTTTTTCACACCTGCTATGATTCTTTCATTTGTATTCATGAACTATCCATCAGCATTATCTAAATAAATGTGGAAACACTGCCACAAAAAAAAGAATCGATGCAAAAGAAACATTAATTTAGCATTATCCTTTTTTGTCAGGCAAGTAAAACCATCATGGCTGCAAATGAAGGTCAAAGGTGTTTAAATGGGTCGAAACCCTTGACCTCTTGACCAATATTCCTTTCATTAAAGATACCTTATTTTACATTATTTTAAAGTAATAACTGGGGTTCTATTGACTGCCAAGGGCTGGCTTCAAAGTGTCCATGAAAGATAAACAATGTAATAGTCTCTCTCTCTCTCTCTCTCTTTATTGCATATAACTCAAAAGCTGTAATTCAGCTGCTTTACTGCCAGCGTGAAAGAAACACTATATTAAGCAGTGAACAAAATGAAGAGCTGCTTGTTGTTTTAAAAGGTCTGTTTTGTGTCATGTACAGAACGGACTTGCCTGAGAACACAGCAGCATGACCAGCTCCACAACCGAGCTGCTGGACTTCATGCAGACCAAACCTGAAAAAAGAAGAAAGAAAAAAAAGAAAGGTGACCCAATAACCTCCTATTCTGCACAACCAAATCCATTTATTATACTACCACAATGTAATGCTATCAATTACTGTAAGTCAAGGCCACTTTGCAGATATGTGTGTCATAAAAGGGTTGATGTCGTTTTTTAAACCAGTTTCTGTCCACGGCACTAATTTACCTAAGAGAAGAGCCAACCAAGATAATAAAAGAACCTTATCTATTATGCACTGCTTTTAATTTTGGACTTTAGCCTATAAACAGTAAATTAAAATATTGTTCATATTATAAAGAATCACATATTTTTCACAGAATAAATCATTTTAAAACTGTGTTGGTGCAAAACACATAGGCTAGGGTAATAAAAGGGGCAAGCCACTGAAAAAGAAAACAGGTTGGCTTTTTGTAAACTTAATGAAGTAGTACAAGACAAGTTAATTGAATGAATATACATAGATATGGTCTCCTGCCTGTTTTTCTTTTTTTTGTGTGGGTGGACATCAATTGAAGAGTTAACACATTTGCATGCAGCTACCATTAAAAAATTGTAACAGAAAAACAAACAAAACAAACAAAAAAATAAAGAAACAACACAGGCCCAGACCAGACCAATCTGCAACATCTGCAGATCCAGAAATATTGACGATTTAATTAACCAACAAAATGTAACTGTAAACTAATACATATTTGTGCCTTGTATTACAGCTACAAATGTGCAGAGCATATGTCTTATTGATCCATAATATCTGCATTTTGCTGTTTTGGAGCGAGGGGGTTATTATATATGCAGAGAGGGGAAATGGCTCCATGACCTTTGCTTTCTCAGTTACTCTCTCCCTTCAGCCCCCAGCTATCAATCAAGTTTCCATTTTGTTTGGTGGCAGCAGACATCCCAAACACTCTTATTAGTACTCTGACCTACGACCCCTTTCTCTATAAAACCTTTGCAGAACTGTAATCAGTTAGTTAAAAGATACTCTAGATGGTTTACGGCTTAAATTTGATTACTATAGGTTTTTCAAAATATTAAGAGCCAACACTTGAAAACTGCCCCATTCATTACCAAGTGCATTTGTGGTGTAATCCCAAAACAGCCTGTGAAGTTCAGAGGGCTCATTTACAAGCAAGACTACCCTTTGCCTATGAATGCGAGTTTAGATTATACTCTCCACCAGCGGGGCTCTCCGAGGGTCTGCATTAGTTTCAGATCTATAGTGTGATATAATGTGATCAAATTCAGACTACTTTATCCAGTTATTACATTTGATTCAAGGTTATATACAGTTCATACATCCATATTGTGTTTAATGGAGAATACAGACAAGACTTTGCAAATAATTTAAGTTGTAACAATGTAAATGTCTAGCAAGATCAGAAACTATTTTAGCTATTCATCATTACATCTATTTTCTCTCCTGTTATGACACAAAAAATTGTCTGACTGAGTGTATAAGGGCAATTAAAGGATACACAGGTACGTTTCTAAAGATTTCTTAAATTAAAACTATATTTGCAATTCCCACATCTGAATTTAGACTCTCTGGTTACCAACAGGTAACCACAAGGAGGCATTTTCAACAGAACTAGAATGTGAAATATACCATTGTACTTTAAGCACCCATAGAAGGGACGCGACTCTGCCGGTCCTGCGACATGTTTTCAATTATGTTTTTCTTTTTTTTACGGGTAAAAATATAATATTTACAACCAGTCTGAGCGTTTCTGAGATATGTAGCTCCAATATTGAATGTTGATCCCTTTTCTCCATCATGATCCACTAGACCTTTATGTGAATCCTAGTTGACAGCTCCTTTTGAGTACTTCCTGATTCCAAAGAAATCACATCTGGTGGCCTTTCAACTATGCTGGTTGAAAAGTCAACTCACCATGTGATTTTGTAAATAGCTAGTTCTATAAATGAACAAGAAATTAAGATTCTCTAGGCTCAGATAATGTCAGGATTTTGATACAATATCAATATTGCAGCAATGAAATTTGATTTTAAAATGTCATAACGGGCAAATGAAAATAACAACAACAATAATAATAATAATAATACAATAGAAGTTACAATGTAACTCTGAATTCACTGATTTCACAAATGCGTACTGTATTAAATAATATCCACAGGAGTCTCAGGAAGAAGGATTCCTAGTGTCTGCTCTTTGTCTTCTACAGTAGCCAGGAGCCCCATTCCCTGTTTCAAGGGGGCTGCTTAACTGACTGGTTGTAACTACTGTAAGCAACAACTGAATGAGGTGCCCATGGCAGGAATATAATACATTGTAAAAAATGGTGATTAACAGTAGCTTCATAATCCATCCCACCACAATAGTATTGTGGTATCAATGTGAAGGTAAGAAATGGAAGACTTACTTGTACCTTCTATGAGCAGCTCCTGCCCATGGCTGCCCAGAAGGGTACGGGAAAGGAAGGGAGCAAAATCTACGAAGATCTCCCTCAGAAGAGGTGCAGCCTTTTCAAGGGCATGTTCAAGCCTTTCAGAAATGCTGCAAAAATGAAGAGATGGATCAGAGATGGCCCAGGATGTGAAGAGATTTCGAGCATTTTTCACTTTGATGTATAAACCCTGAAGCATTCCTCTCTTTCTACAAATGCCAAAAGCACATTTTGATTTAACTTTTTCCAATACATTAACAAACAGAACAACATCTTTTAATCTGGTTGTTTGGGTTTTAAAATTCAATTTTAATGGGCTCCCAAGAGGCGCATCGGGAAAAGGCACTCTGCGTGGAGTGCAGGATGCGCCCTATAGCCTGGACATCGCCAGTCCAGGCTATTCCACTGCCAACCTCGGATGGGAGCTCCCAGGGGGCAGCACACAATTGGCAGAGAACCAGGGGAGGGGACTTAGGTCAGGGTGTCCAAGGCTCACCGCGCACCAGCGACCCCTGTGGTCTGGCCGGGCACCTGAAGGCTTGCCTGTAAGCTGCCCAGAGCTGCGTTGTCCTCCGACGCTGTAGCTCTGAGGTGGCTGCATGGTGGGCCTGTAGCGTGAAAAAGAAGCGGTTGGCTGACGGCACACACTTTGGAGGACAGCTGCACCCGAGACAGCGCAGGGGTGGTAGCGGTGAGCTGAGCCTAAAGATAATTGGCTATTTCAAATTGAGAGAAAATGATAAAAACAATTGGCTACTACTTGTTTTTTTTATTATTATTTAAAAAAAAGAATGTGCTGCCATTTGTAGTGAAAGGCACTTAAGAGTGCATATTAATCTCTTAAATTAATAATACTAATATGAATAATTCTTACTGAAAATATATTGTGACATCTTTAGGTCAGGATTAGTGTTAAGAGACAAAAGAAAGCAACAATAACCTTAACTTCTTTGTAAATCCTGGAAAACTGTTTAAAATACAAATATTGACAAAGCATTGCTCCAAGCTGAATTACCTCATATTTGAAGCATAATCTTGTGTCATTGGGGACACACTGGGAACAGATGGTAGATTTGCACTTGCAGATCCACTTCCTGTATGAAATACAAAAAAAAATTGCAATATCTCGCTTGTTCACGGTTTTAAACAATGCTACTGCAAAAACAAATTGTGCATTACATATATTTCTTCATTATATACAGTGAATAGTTAGGATGTCTATTTACTTATGACAAGTCTGTCTTCATCTGTCTATACGACACACAATCACAGGATTTATAATAGAACTAACAATGGATAATATAGTTGAACTGATATATGAATATTTTTTACAAATATGGATTGTATTGCCCCAAGCCTCAGGACCAACCAATTGTGGGATTACAATGCCAGATACTTATGGCTTGTGGAAATAATGGGCAGGGGAGCAAGATTGTTACTAGAAGTCATAGTTGACTGAATTGCTGAACTCAAAACAACAAAAAAACAAAACAAAATAATAAAATAAAAAAAAACATCTAAAATTTAAAAAAATATTACAAATCTAAAATTAAATATAAAAATAAATCAAATATAAATGTGAGCATTCACCTTAAATGGACATGTTTAAATACAGCAATGAAAGATGTGTGATCATAGTGGTTCCCTTACTGGTACACGTCAAAAGTCAACAGAGAGATGAAAGCCTTTTCACACTTTCTCCTCCAAAACCTCCAATGTTTCACTTTCAGGGCCCAGATAAGTCAGTAGGCAGACACTCTCCCAAAAATCAGTATCAACGCATGGCAAGTTTCAAAATAACATCTGCAGTGAAAGTGTTACAAGTGCTAAACACCACAAAACCTGAGCATGTGTCTGTGGCATTGGAAGGTCTTGTATGCGTAAATGAAGTAGCCACTTCAAACATGAAGGACTAAATTGACTTATCTCTATTAATCTCTTTCCTGATAAACTGGCTCCTTCAGACTGACGGCTTTACAGACATTTACAAGGACTTGAAAGAAAATGCAAATAGATTAACTGTCTAGTGTTCAGCTAGTGAGGGCCATTGTTTACATAAATTGACCAGAGTCCAATCCCTGTACAGGTCAGGATAATAAAAAGGTCACAGCTACTTCTTTTAAAATGTTAGCACTACGTACAATTGTGTCCTGTCCACCTTTTAAATATTGAATGTAAATATAACCTCACTATATAAAGTTTAATTGGTGTCAATTAAATCTGTATTTACAACAGACAATCAGGACAAAATGGAATGTTTGTATGTTAAACAGTTAATGTTTTAATATTACCACATATTTTACATACAGTAATCTTGTTTAAATGTATCAACAAAAATGTGTATTTCATATATGGCTAAATGCTGACTTTATTTTTAAACAAATGTTTGTGCACCTCTCCAAAAAAACATACATGAATTAAGTACAAATTTAATCGTCTCAGATACTCGTGACACACTCCAGTTCTTTCACACTTATCAGGATAGATTAGATATAGAACTGTTATTCAAGCTCTGGATGTTTCGGCATTCTTGTATATTCTCTGGTGTAAACACCATTAAATTTCAGTCTTTCACGCTTACTAGTTTATGTCTGCATTAAAAAAGCACTGCCATCAAAGGGTCTACAGGAGTTGGAAATTTTAATAAGATGCTTACCAGTCCACAACCACTACACAATCATTCAGGAGACTACTGCATCAGGAAAAGTCCACCTTTCTTTAGGAATCTGTTTATTAGCAGTTATAGAATGAGTGGGGGTATCCCTGAACTATGGCAGAATGGGTTTGAACCGTTGTTCAACGGGAACGATTGCTAATTAGTGTGCAATATTAGTAGTTTGTTTAATTATACTTTGCTTGGCTAGCAGTTAGCTACTGTTCTCAATTGGTTTCTTTTTATACTTGAATTGAGTATATATTGAAAGTGTTTTTCCAGTGTTGATTTGTATAACATTTGCCTACAAGGTTTAACCAGACATGTATTTGTAGCACCAAGTACACCAAGTGCAATCATGCAGGAAACTTGCTGTGCTACATTGAAGAATGTAATAGGTCACCATGAACTAGCATTTCTCTTGTATTGTTTTTTCCCCCCATAATAAATGCCCAGCACGTCATGGCATAGAATGATGCAATTCCAGATAACTACAAAACAGATCAGTGTTGTTTTTAGATTTGGCAGGATGAAATGAAAACACATTCTACAGCTATACAGCAAACACAATATAATTTTGGATTTAATCTGCCGCTAAATCTCTGTATTAGAACACCAACTTTCTATCTCTTTTGATCGTGCATGTACATATTTATTAGGTCAGCACATACTATTTGTTTTGGTGAATAGAAAGTCATATGTGTATGTTTTCCCACCTCTTCTAAAAGTTTGAAAAAATACTGTATTTACACGTTGATTTCCTCAATGAACACATTTCCCTCAGTAAGCATATTAACTACAACAAAAAGTAATGGGACATAAGGTTTTGAGTCCAGGACCTCTTGATACAAGTAAGCACTGACCCGAGATCCAACAGTCTAAACCAGTTCTGTCCCAGCCCGATTGTTAGTTATTTGGAGACAAACGATAGACACGATTGGCACTTTTTCAGACGTTCAATCTAAGATGTTATGAACATACCGAATTAACCACCTTCCCACACCCATCACTAACTCACCAGCAGCGGGCTCTGTTGCTGTGCTGTGGGGAGCGTCCGATGTGGAGACCACACTGACAATATTAACAGGGGCAGCAGCGGTGGCATCATGGACTGTCGTGGCAGCAGTTACTGTACTAGCAGCCAAAGATGGAGCTCCGCCTGCCTTCTTGGGAGCTACCACAACACTCCTGAAACAAAATGTAAAGAAAATGAATACGAGGGAAGGTTGAAACAGTAGTTGATGGTCGTGCTATTATCAATCATTATTAAAAAAAACAGATAATCATCTGACAGCCAGCTAAAGCTGAAGCTATCCTAAGCTGCTACTGAGATGTTTTGTTACTTTCTCTTTGATTTGTCTATAAAAAGAGATGCTGAGGGAATGTTAAGTGCCACAATTAAACTGGGGATCAGGAAACTCACTGTCCCCTGCTACTCTACTGTGTGACAGAACATTTATTTTAAATAGCCAACAAGCAAAAGCAGGCCGAGTGTGTGAGACAGGAACTGAACTAACCGATTGCCAAAAAACAATTAAAACTGATTGCCAAAAAACAATTAAAAATGTCATTATTGTCCAGCCCAAATATAAGGTAGAAAGAAAAGATAAAAACACAACACACCACTGTTATTGTATGTTCACATTCCAAATAATACATACATACATGCGTGTGTATATGTGTGTGTGTGTGTGTGTGTGTGTGTATATATATATATATATATATATATATATATATATATATATATATATATATATATATATACACACACACACACGTATGTATTATTGGGATGTGAACATACAATAACAATGGTCTGTTGTGTTTTAATTTTTTCTTATATATGCTACAATACTGGCACCTCTTGCATTCACGTATTTATTTACTTGGCTTTTCATGTCTAAAATCATAAAAGTAACAAGGCAGTTCCATATGCATTAAAAAGAACCACTACATTAATCTCAATGTTTGGTACTTAACACAAGTTGCGAGACCTACAAAAGTAAATTGCTGAAAAGCTGCCTACAGACTGATCTTCGCTGTAAAAGCAGAGTACATAAAATAACACAAATGCAAATTATCCATATTCATTTATGAATTTATGGTTTGCAGGTGAAGTGCTAAACAACAAATCCTTAACACATCGCATTAAGAAGAAATTAAAGGCTCTCTTTAATAAGATTTTTATTTTTTTTTGTACCCGTAAAGATGCAAGAATCCTACTAATTAGGTAAATCTTTGCGTCAATGCATGTTGCACTCCCTGAGCAGTGCTTAATTTTAATTACCTAGTAACATTACCCATAACCCTAAATGTACATTCAACTGAATATTTACTTAATTATATCTTCTGAAGACTCTGCTACAACTGCATCCCATATGAATTCCCATAATGGCCTTAAATACTTACATTTGAAAAAAAAAGAAATAAATAACCCAGCTGAAGGTCTTGCTTTTGACTTGCAAAATGCTTTTAACCCCACTTAACAACAGGAACGTGTTTTTACAATACTCTAGGTGAGGTGCATTATAATAAGCACTGGCGCATAACAGGAAAGTTTAAAACAACATTAAGCACCTGCAATCATGAGCATTTATTTGGCATAAATAGTTGGGGGAGAGAAGTAGCAAATACCTTTTCACTTCCTACTGTTAACACAACATTGATAAAATGAACAAACTACTGAAATAAAATTAATACAACACCCTCCAATATAAAGATCACACTTAAGAGCTTTTGCCTTGTATTCACTCTAATGAGTATAAAGATTCGACTACACAAACAACTGTGCTGATATTTATATAACCTCATTTCTAAGTATGATTCAATAATAATGAAATATACTAAAGAATGATTTACACCAGGGGCTCCTGAGTGGCGCATCCGGTAAAAGCACTCAGCCATGGAGTGCAGGATGCACCCTATAGCCTGGAGGTCGCCGGTTTGGGTCCAGGCTATTTCACTGCTGACCATGGATGGGAGTTCCCAGGGTGGTGCACAATTGGCCGAGTGAAGCCCGGGGGGTGTCCTCGGCTCACTATACACCAGCGACCCTTAAGGACTGTCCAGGAACCTGGGGGCTTGCCTGTAAGCTGCCCAGAGCTGCGTTGTCCTCCGACGCTGTAGCTCTGGGTTGGCTGCAAGGCAGGCCGGCAGAGTGAAAAAAAGCGGTCAGCTGACAGCACACCCTTCGGAGGAAACCGGGGTAAAATCAATTGGTGACTACTAAATTTTTTTTTTTTCTCTTTAAAAGAATAATTTACACTATGAGGCACTTAACTGTTAGGTACTTGCTTATTCTGTATACTGTAAAGCCAAATCTTATTACCAATTTTCTTTATTTGAAGGAATATAATAATTATTCAGTAACTATTAAAAGCAACTGGATTAACTATCCCAGTCTCATAAAAATACTTTATTAATCAATCCGAAATATTTTCCATAGCTAGGTTATCTTCTAAGTAGCCACTTGTCATCCATGTTTTTGAGGCTGGGGTGTGTGGGGGTGTGTGTCCATCTGGTCTCTCATTCTTTTTCTAAATTATTCAGTACAACATAAGCTACACTTAGATGGGTGTAATAGTAAGCAATATGCTGGTATCAATTAATCACTCATCAAGTAATCTGTCGTACAACCAAGCAATGCATCTGGATTCAGGCCAGTTGTTATTTAATTATTTAGAAGGTTAACCGATACTGTACCAAATGTGTCAACATATCGATGAGTGGAGTTAGTGGCACTAAATTTTGTTCCCCAATCTATTGGGTCCAAGCAAACACTTCCACTGAAACCATTAGGCACAGGTATTGGGCTCAAGGGTTTATTCCCCCTCGTTCCCTTTTTTAAAGCATTAGTAGTTCCACTATTTATTTTTTTAATGTTATTGAAGTTATGCAAATACAACTGGTGCATCCTGGGAGCTTGCTGTGGTCACGTGGTCTGATGGCAGTAATATTATTGGAGTGATTTAAACTGTGACACATGAAATGATTAGGTAGCAGGAAGCAGCAACAAGCTTTCGTCTAGTTCTGTCCACACCTAACATGTTCCAAATTAAAGTATACAATACAAACAAGGAATCAAAATGTATTTAAGAGAAAGGGGGGCCATTGAAAACATTGCTGGTGCTAATGATAAGATAAAAAGATAAGATCTTGGTAAGCACCTCTTTTTAAACTCATTTAGTACAAATATTATTAAACTGTGGTCCGTTTAAAAGCTGAATCATAGCCCAATCATACAATATCATTTAGGTTTGAGACAGGAATTTATATAACCAAAATTTGACCTTGATTGCATGTGGCATCACGACAAAGTATTGTGTGCATTCCTAGTAAATATTAATATTTACTTCCCACCATGCTTTGGGTAAAGCTGTGTTTGCCAGTATCAAACTACACAAAACACACTGCCAAAACAAATATTATTTTGAAATGCAGCTGTTATGTTGCTGAATAAATAACACTTGTGATGGAGTTGTGTATTTATACAGTTTGGATTCCTTGTTTAAAAAAAAAAATAAATTGTCACAAAGACGGCTGGAGTGGGGGACGTCATACCAGCAAGAGGAACCAGGAAATAAACAGAGAGAGGTGGAGTTGCATTTAATAGTGCACAGACAGAAAATAAAAGGTTGCAAGACAAACAAAACACAGGACATGGCACTGGTAGCCAAAACAAAGAGATGAAACAAAATGGACTAACACTAAACAAACACGGTGAGCTGATATTTTTAAACTACTTATTATTATTATTATTATTATTTATTATTATTATTATTATTATTACCTCCGTCTCCAATCCTGTTCTCCACTCACCGAACACACAACCCCGAGTGAGTGAAAACATGCAGCTTTTATGCAGCTGTACCGAGACTCGATTGCTAATCAATAATTCAGTTGGAGTCACGGTACAACTGCACGTGAATTAATAAAGTGCAATTCCCAGTGCTCATATATCATCACTTTTTACTTGCAATCCTGTGCAATCTTTGTGCCTAAATACAAATATATATTTTAAACACTCGTGTTACACAGACCCGTTTATATCCCGTGTACCAATGACTATACACCAACATTAACACACAACATACAACACAAAATACACACTGGGGCAGGTACTTTGCCACACTCATTAAAATATTTAATGGTTGCAACAGAACGGTTGGTTGGCATTTTTATCCTCAACAGGCTAGCGGAAACGTCCTCATTCAACAAACGAGCAGAATTAACCTTCAGTCGAATACAACAGGCAGACCACAACAGTCTTTATTCACATTTTAGGGCTAACGGTTGTGTTTTTTCACCTCTCTCTTACCTTATTATCAGGTTCACAATCTGACTGATTCTCAGTTCAGTATTGGATTTTAATCATTTATTTATTTGTTTTTCTCTTCTCGTTGAACAGAAATCATAAACACATAAAAAGACATTTGAAGTTACATGCCTTGAATACTTGTAGTGTGGGTGTATTGATACCGACTGTAGTGATGGACTTATCTACAATTTAAAGACACTAATAAGGGTTGGTCCTGGTTAATACATAAAGTTAGAACGCTGAAGACCACCAGGTCCTGTAGGGCATGACTCCATACAGGACTGTGCCAAACAACAACCAATTGTAGTGATGGGTCATTAAACCAACACCCTGTCTATTGTGTGGTCATGAACAATCCTATGGCACAGATTTAAAAGACAGGTTATGGGTGTCACAACTCCAAAATAGTAATTGTAATTATAAGCAATATATTTTGTGTATGCAGTTGGGAATAGTAAAATATTATTATTTAATACAGCACAGGAGTGATACTATTTGTTTTTGTAATGTCTGTAGGCAGGATTGTCAAGAGAGAATACAACAGCACTTCAAAAAAAGAGTGGAGTTTTATTTTTATTTTTCATCTAATTACTATTTAAGTGTTGCCTGAAATTCACAACCTACTGGGGTTTGGTGGGAAAGCAGACCCAGCCTTAACAGCTGATGCACCAGACAAGTTGAGGGCCATCAAGATAAACGCTGGCACCTACTCACTGCCTGTGTGGATCCCCTCTATTAGATAAGAGACAGATTTCAGCATGGGAATGAAAGCACACACCTAGTTGTTTGAAAAGGGCTCCAGCACAGGCAGACAAAGCAGGCTTTTTCTGCTTAGCTGTTACTCTATGCTTTCCAGCAAGGTTGGTAAGCCAGGGTCGATAATCCTTAAGATATGAGGAGAGTTCTGATTTCTGACAAAGCATTCCTCAGATACATGCCGGATCATAGGAATGTCTTGAAAATTCCCAGATTTTCAGGCGAGTACTCCTTCGACAACATGAGAACAACTTTTAACAAGGTGCCTTCTCCCAAATGCATGTTAGCTCACAGAGCTTTGTGTCTGCCACAAAACAATATTTTAAATGCAAACCAGACCCAGTCCATCCTACAGCACATCTAGATGTCTGCTCCTACAAAGTTGCACTAAACTATTACTGCTCTGGTATTTCCCCAAGGATGAGAATTTATACTTCTAACTAAGGACAGTTTTCCATAAAACCTCACAATCCACAAAGGATGAGATGAAAAAGCAGGCCTATAAATGAAAAAAGTGACATTCTGAAAAGCTTAAGGACATGTGAACAACAAAAAACTAAAGTATAATTGCTTAAAAGAAATTAATTTATTGATTTTTTTTTTTGTTTAAATAACCAAGCATGACATGCTTTTGCAAACAGGGCTTCATCTGAGTAGGTCATTTAATCTTTTATAAATATTTTGAAATTAGGAAAAGGGAGTTCCTAATTATGAAGGTGTTAAGTAGTGATTTATTTATGTATTTTTAATGACAGTTACCAGTGGTGCACAAATCAGGTCATGAAAAGCTGGAATCCTTCCTGGTTTTTATTCTAACCATAGCCAAAATTTGTTAATTGGACGAATTAAGCTCCTAATAAGGTCCAATAAAGTACTTTAGGGTGCAGTTGGAATAAAAACCTGCAGGGACAGCGGCCCTCTAGGACCGAGTTGTGCACCTCTTTGTTAAACCATGAAATTACTGGATCTATATATGAAGTTTGGCTATTCTGCACTTCATCGAACACATGCAGTCATATTAATAATAATAATGTATTCAAGACAAACCAAAAACAAATAGAAACAAATAAATAAAAAAGAGCTAATAGTTCTAGATCAGTCTGTAAACAAAGTAATAAAAACAAGCAGAAAAGGGTTATCATTCCAAAAACACGTTAAACCTAGTGGTTTATCTGTTGACACACTGGGACTGGGATGATAACGCATTCTTTTTCAGATATAATCTCCATTAATCTGCCTTGTTAATGCTACATCTAATGACATACAACATTATACCAAGAGATACTGCATCTAGAGTTCATAAAAAGACTTACCTGTCAAACGATCTGAACTGTACAGATTTATCTGTTGCACCATCTCCTATAGCTCCTAAGAATGCTGGAGGAATGAGGGCTGGGTCGACTACCATTTCCTCAGCTGGCATGCTGACCAGACTGCGAAGTATGTCCTTCACGTTCTTGCCCTGATTGGCATCAGCCGATGAAGAGGACATCTTGTTCTCCTGCTCTAGGATATCCTGGGTTTTCTTCACCTCAGAGGAGAGGGTGGACAGCACCTTACTGACGGCATCGGGCCCAGTAATGGCAGCCTCAGTCCCGGCCCCTGCCGGGGCTTCCACTTCACTGGCAGCAATGAAGGCCTGCTCCTCTCCAATACCAGAATCCTTTCTCCGTAAAGAAGAGCCATTCTCAAAATCAGCAGCAGCATGGGCATTATCCCCAACTGCACCCTTATCCAGCTCTAAAGAAGAACAAAAAAGGACGTGATGGATTTTACAAGACATCAACCACTATAACATCCAAAGTATTTCCTTTAAAAAATTTTTTTTAAAAAACTGTCAAAAACATTATTATCTGGTCATTTTTGCAAGATAGTTAAAGGTTTGATTAGAACTAGTAACTAGCTTCTATGTTTGCTTTTTATTTAACTGAACATATTATGCAATAGTAACCTATAGCTGCGGCCACATCGCTCCCGCTTTTCGTGCTCTTCACTGATTGGCTACGTTGTGGAGGCTTCCATTCATTCTGAGGTTCCAGGATGTCCCTGTACTTCGATACCATGAGCACTGAAATGAAGTACACTACAGCCAAGGCTAGAAACTGGGCCTGCTTGCTGTCCTCCTGGAAAAGAAAACATCAACGGTAGTGCACACATGTGAGATCTATAAATGTAGATCCGAGATCAAGTCATAATGCCGTACACCCGCCATACAACACAGAGATAGAGCCTACGCTACGCGTTTAACTGTGACTCATCTGCTACTTTAACAATGTAAGTTCTGAAAAAAGAAAAAGTATTACAAATCACCAACTCTTGAGAACTTACGATATCTCTGAAGACCACGGCACGTAGACGGTTTATATCCATGTCTTGTAGCAACCGATCAAGATCCCTTATAGGTGAAACACCACCTGTGATAACATCCACTGGGCTCTAAGTGAAAGAAAAAACTTACCACGTCAGTCTTAATACTAAAACATAATATAAAAAGGTGTTTTAGCTTTATGTTTTTGCACATTCCCCCACCCTCCTCCAACAAATACTTTGCTTTGTTTCCCTAATTATCATGTTATGTTTACTGTAAAGCAGCAGAGCACTGGTAAATTCCTCACTCAATCTCTTTAGATATACAGTTAATTCTCGTTTATATGAATTAATGGACTAGCTACATTTTTTTATTATCATCAGTAATTCGTATCATCAGGACACAAAATGCATACTGTCACTTTTTATTTACGGTATAGTAACACAGAAACCAAATGTCAACTACAGAACAAGAACAATTTTAAAAATTAGACATTGCAAATTAAGAGCATTTGCAATCTGCATGACACATTCTATTCAAGGGCATTTTTAAACCAGGAACCACTATATTTTTCTCCTCCTAGTTTGAAGGTAAATGAGTGGGTAGGTTTTGTAGTTTAACCCTGTTCTACGACAGTGTTATTAACAATTCTGCACAAGTGTCTTTTTTATAGAAGGTTATTGAATACAAAAGTTGACATTGTAATTGAGATATTTGTTTTAGACATTTACTAAGCTAAGAATGCATAAAGACACTTGACAGCAGGCTATTCAGGAAGGCATCGAGATTTTTACTGGAAGCCAGTATATCAAATTTAAAAAGTTCAAAAACAGGAGAGGGCTCAGAATTGGGTTTATACACTAAGGACTGCAGACAATGCAATCTGATATGGACTGATGAAATTAAGGGTTGCACTTTTAGAATATAAAAAAGGGATTTTCTTTTTCATAAGCTTCCTCTCCTCCAGAAAAATATTCTTCCTAAGATACCTATGCCTTAAAAGGATAGTACTTACAATTCACTAAGTGCAGCAATCCCATTAAAACAAGCTGTAGTACATAATCAATGATCGTATTTCTCTCCAGTTCACTTCTGCTATGGAAACGAGTGTTTCAGAGAAGAAAGGCCCCCAAAGCCCTATACAGGGGCTTACCATGTGGCCAAAGACGGTGACTTTAAAGATCAGTGTTTAACTGTCCCTGTATCCCAAAGGCTATTTGATTTAAAATACATTTTGGATAAAACAGCAATTAAAAATGTGTTCAAAGGAGTATGATTAAGGGAGCTTTAAAATCAATTTTCTGACCTTATCAGCACTAGCAATATTATCACTGGTCCCCTAATCTTTGTGCTGAAGATAGGTTCTTCATATTAGTTTTTATCTTAATATGGGGATACACAGATATCTCAAGTTTCACTATATCTTAAAGTGAATTTGCCCTTCCTAGAACTGTATTACTTCCTGTGTTAGACTGTGTCACACACACAGTCAGCCTTTGGCCAGAACATAGAAAATGTACCTTTATTACAGGACTTTATATGGTGCCAGGAAGACGATACAGTGTGGTACCTGAAAATCTGTATATTCTAGCACAGCAGTGGGCAATACCAGTACCCTAAATTACTTAACTGGACCAATTAAGTGCTTATTAGAAGCTTAATTAGTCAGTTGGAACAAACACCAGGAGAGACACTGGCCCTCCAGACTAGAATTGCCCACCCCTGCTCTAGCACATGACTAAGACATGTTCAGTGTCACTGGTTTATGCTTTGCATTAAGTCTACAAGTCTAGTGCATTAACTTTCTAATCAAGCAGCGGACACAATGCAACAGAGAATGACCCATCTAGAAACCTTGATGTTCTTAAAACTTTAGATAATCTATTGCATATTCCACACAATCTATGCATGTAAGATTATTAGACTTGCCTGTGCTGGGGCAGATTTTCCCGTTCCCATTAAACTTTGCATAGCTTTTTGTCCCCTGGCATTTTCAACACCAGGCTTGAAACGGGTGTGCTGCTGGCATTCCAAACAGTTTCTTACAGCCATTGCACACACTGTCAAACAGAGGGGAGGCATTAACAGTTCTATTCTATGGAATATGAAAAACACATCGGTCAGAATCATAAATGACAAATAATAAAAGAACAACAAAAATAGGGACAGGTTCATTTCTTACAATTAAATTGTTTGCTTTTGTTTTAGAAACAGCAGCAATAGCGTTCCTCACCAATATCAGCAGTTTGGGATTTCAATAATTGAATACGATAAAAAGGTGAGGGGGGCTTAACATAATACTCTATATGCCGTGTATCCTTTATATATTTAAATCACTTCTTGTAGTTTACTGCCATAGCAACAGCAGCTGAAGTTCTTAATCTGATGTATTGCATGCCATTTTTAAAGCATAAGGGTTTTTTTTTTTTTCCCCCTCATTTCACAAGTGACAAATGTAAACTCTGAAACGTTTAGATTATGGGAATTATTCTGCTTGGAATGGACTAGCTTTTTCCATTAGAGCATTCATATATCAATTTATAAAGATACGTTAGAGAAATCTTGTTACAACCTAGAAATCAGATTACACAGCAGCACAAGGAAAAGCATACCTCATAAAATATTAATTTCATAAAGCCATGCTTCTAAAAGCAGACTAGGGCCAGACTTCCATTTCACTATATCTCACTTCTGTAATGGCCTAATATAAATGTAAAATGGCAACATGGCTTCCATTTAACATGCAAGTATACTTGGCACCATTACGTTTACTTCCTTTTCCATAAAGTGCATTAAAAGAAAAAAATCTCTACGTACGCCATTACACAAATGAAAGCACTCGGGTCTACTTGTTTATTAAACGGATTGTTATTCATAGCGTAGCTGACATGAGGAAATGAGAAAAACTTGAATAAAAAAATTAATAATGTAGGCGTTTGTAACTCTTTTATTCAGACCTGTAACCTCAGGACTGTCACTGTTGCTCTAATGTAAATAGGATATAACACAACAGGTCCAGGGCTAAATCCAGACCATTCCGAATATCTAATAAAACTTCTCTACTTCCTTTTATGAAGACAGTGAGTCATAACATTAGAAGAAGAAAAAAAGAAGAAACAGAGTAACAAGGCTCCTGAGTTATTTAGATTTTAGATATTTTTGAAAATGGAAGCACAGTGAAGAGCAGTGTTCTAAATGCTTTTACCCAATCTGAGGCACTGTCTCAGAATCCCTCCTGATGAGATGTTCTTTTCCGCCTCAATTTCGGTGAAGCTAAGAGAGCTAGCAAAAATCAGCACGTCTACAAGGCTAATCAGTCTCTGGAGGAAGGTTACAGAAGCCTCAATGGAAAGACCCTGAGTTGTCTCGATGTTCTCCAATTCATGCTGCGAAGAAAACAAAGGGGCTTGATTGTTACAAGAGATTAGACATTATTGACAGGGGAAAAAAAAAAAATGGACACAGTTATGTCCTGCCTCTTCCACAGCATAACAACATCATCAATACATCTAACAGGTACATTTTCTCAAAAGTAGGACATAAATGAGAAACAGTAGGAATGAAGCAGGGCTATCAATTTAGAGGATGAAATCAGAGTTGCATTATAAGAGAGAGCGATGGCCTAATGGAAGATAGATTGGTTTTGTTTAGGTACACTGCTTCATGGGAGTGGTACAGTAGAGGTGGAGAGGCATGGTAGGCTTGTAACATCAATCCACCAAAACACAGAAACTCCAAAGCACATCTAGACAGAAATCACTGAGGTATCTGACTGCTTACCGTAGCGGAGGTGGCTGCTGACAATAGAGGCAAGATCCCACCGCAAGCCATGATGATGTTGTCTACCACTTGTGAGATCAGATGAATAGTGTTGTGCACGAAGATGACATTTTCACTGCTGTTAACAAAATCCATCACCGTCTTTGTGGAATGACTAAAAATAAAATTGTCCTTGTTAGTCAATCACAGAAGTGTTACGCTTTTGTACAGCTTTCTAAACATTACCCGTAGCTCTAATAGTAGTCATTAAAAAAGAAAAATAAAGAAGAGAGATCATACAGTATGCCTTGCTTAAACTTCCAAAGATGCTTCCATTAGGTCAGGGTGAAGCATTAAACATTTTAAATATTTGAGAAATGTATATTGAATTTAGTAGGGACACATTTACCTTTCCCAGACTCCATTTATCAGACATAATGCATTTCAACAACATAGAACGAGTCCCATCAATAATATACAATTTGAAGTTAACACACTGATACAACATTAAGCTAGCAGTTATGCACTAAAAACAGGTAGCATAACAATAGTACAGAGGAACCCCTCCATTACATTCATATTCTCAACATATTGAAATGAACTGACAGACAATGGCCTGAATCATGAGCTTTTATTACAAGGACCAACTTACTGTAATAAATACTTCTGCACAGTATACCCCACTTAAGTGTATCTTGTTTAGGTGTGGATCCCACCTAAGTTTATTAAATTCCAAAATTTCAAACCATTTAAGTGTATATCCTGTTTTATTGTGTGGCGGCGACACTTTTTACAGTTAACTGAGCACATGCATTGTGAACCGACGCAAAAGGCATGTCATATGCAGACAGGCTAAAAGAATTGAATCTGTTCAGTCTTGAACAAAGAAGACTACGTGGCGACTGATTCAAGCATTCAAAATTCTAAAAACTATTGACAGTGTCGACGCAAGGGACTTTTTCAGTGAAAAAAGAAACAAGGACCAGGGGTCACAAATGGAAGAAAAAGGGGCATTCAGAACAGAAAATAGGAGACACTTTTTTACACAGAGAATTGTGAGGGTCTGGAATTCCCCAGTAATAAGCTGACACCCTGGGATCCTTGAAGCTGCTTGAATTTTGGGATCAATAAGAGTGTAAAAAGGCAATGAATGAGTGTAAAAAGGGAAACTGAAAGATAAGAGACTGTTAAAGCTATGATGTGCTAAAATGAACACAGCATTTTTTAAAGGTACGTTGATGATGATTTCTGTTCAGTTTTCAGGCAGGCTAATATATTACATGTAATGTGAAGAGACAATGAAATGAATACAGTAAATTGTCTGCAACGTATATACAACACTCTAGTAACAATTACTTCTATTTCATTCTTGAGTCAAAAGGGGTATTTTATGAATGTGCATCACTGTGCATTGTTCACCACGTAATGGATTTTATTAAAATGTACAGTATTAACTAATGGTTCTGTGTTTTCTTATTGAAGTAAAATAATGAATTGTTGGCCTGAATTAAGTGAATCCTCAAAGAAATGGTAAATACTTAGGACTGTAGTAAAATGTAGTTTGTTACCGGTACAGTAATATTTTAGAAGAAACTGTAGATCACCAACCTGCTTAAGGGTATACATGTAACTATTTGTGAAAAATAGGTTATACACAGCAGTTTACTTTTTTTAGTTTCAAAAAAATCTGGAGCCTCGTTTTGTAACACACTAATTGCTGGACTAACAGTTGCTGTCATGGCTGCTACTTCTTGATATTTTATTGGCAGTGCAGAATCTTTACAGTTGATTTTGTTTTCTTTCATGCCACCATGTTATTCTGTTTTTTTTTTTTTGTTATTCTCCTTACTACTTTATAGACTCAAATGACATATTTGTGGATAAGGTACATTTAAATTTGAACTTAAAACAATCCACTGGAGCCACAGAGTAGCCCAGTTCAAAGCTACTCACCTCCTCCACATTTGTACATCAGTCTCAATGGAGAACAGCAGATCGGTGAGCAAGCGCTGGTGCATGTGAGACCACCTGAACTCAGGGATGCGAAACATTGTGGACCTTGCCGAAGAATCTCTCCCCTGTACACCAGAACCAGAGGCTTCTTGTTGTCCTTGACCAGACTCCTTTAAAAACAGAGTAAATACAAATCAAAAAAGGAACAGGTAACTTGGTTGTCCTGCTACATGTAATCCAATTAAATGTTGTTGAAAATCATAACCAATGTGTGCAATGTGCAGTATTACAGAAATGGCAAAGAAGTAGGTAAAGACATGTGTTTTATATCATTATTATTCAAGCAATTGTGACATACAAGATGGTGATCAAGTTGTTTGAAAGTCCTGTTTTTGCTTGTTGGTGGGTTGATTGTGCAAAAGCATGTCTGTCTATCATATCTACACAGTTTTTCTACTCTATTTGTTATAAATATAAAACAGACTTAGCAATTTCAGGAAGACCAAATACAATTCTCACCTGAATAAATAAAATTAGAAAATGATTGAGTGCAAACAGCCAATCAGCTTCGCACAGAAGCTGATTGGCTGTTTGCATAGAAGCCCGCTGGAACATTGAAGTGCTTAACTCTGAATTACATTTTAAAATCAATCCGCGCATAAATACCAGCTTTTTCCCTTAACATTTTAATCTACAACTAATCTGATAACATAAACCTACTTAACATACTTTCTGACGCTGGTCCAGAGACAAGGGAAATCATGTCTGTGACAGGATACCATAATGAAGGCTCAATTTGCACCTACTGAGAAGACACGATTGGTCTACAATTCTGTCATCGGCTGGATCCAAACAACACCCTCCCTCAAAACCAGCCAGTCAACTCCAAACCCTGTTTCAGTTCTTTCCGCACCAGCTAATCCACTCCCTGCCTGCTTGAATGACGATCCGCCTCCAACAACAAGTTTCGAGTCAGACTCAATACTACACGAACTATTCAACAATTGTAAATGTCTAGATAAAATTACAAGAAGAAAGAGTAAGACCCCCAATAAATATCTTAGCAATAACAATAATGTTTTCTCTAAGTGTATGTTGTTTTTCTATTCCAATTATGTTAGGGACTATTTTCCTCAGCCGAATTTTACTTGGCAAAATATCAGAAGTTCAAAGTAAATATAGGTTTTAAAGTTTTTTTTAAAAGAGAAAAGAAATAAATAAATTGTTTTCTAATAGCTATAGAGCGCTCTCAATGCGGGCTCTACTGTGTGGTAGATGACCTTGACTTTCGTGGTGCCCTCGTCTACGGCTCGGGATGCATAACTTCAATCGCGGTCATATACCACACGGTAGAGCCCACATCTATGTGCTCCATCGCTTAATTAGCAGGCCGGTCATACAACTTACCGATGGTGAAGTTGACTCTTGGCTTGTGCTTGCTTTCAGCTCCAGTCTTTCAGTGTCAGATGCCACACTTGAAACATCTAGTCTCGCTATCTTGATCTCTTTGGTCCTGGTGGTAGCAGTGGTTGTAGGGGTGATGGAGGTGGTGCTCTCAGCAAGACCTTGACCTGCATTACTGCCACCATTAGCTTTTGTTTCATCACTGCTCTTCTCTTCCACCTCCTTAATGGACTGATCATTGACTTCTGCCTCTGCCTGTGTATGTACCTGCTTCACACCTTCATGCAGTTCAGACTCAGAGGCATCAGAGACAGGTTCTGGTTGGATCAACGTGTCTTCAGCCTTTTCCTCATCTGTGGGATGAGATATGTCATCACCTTTCCCTGTTGTGACCTCCACCTTCTCTGCTCCTGGGGATGAGTCTTCTTGATTTTTATTATCAGCCTTGATTTGCTCATTTGCAGAAGCCACATTTCTACTTTCTTTCTGTTCTATGTTGTCTGTTCCAGCAATTAAGTCCTCCAGTTTCTTAGAAGCCTCTGATGTAACTTGCTCCAGGAAGGCATCTGCTGAGCTGGCTTCATCCACAGGGTTATCTGTCAATGTAAGCTCCACCAGGTTCTTGGGATCCTTTATAAATTCTTGCAGTGTTTTGGCTGTGGGTTTATTAATTGGCTTCTCACATTCCACTTGCTCTGTGGAAACATCTTCTGCAGCTGTATATGAATCGGTCACTAAAGCAGATGCATCAGCAGCTACTGGCTCTTCCATTTTCTCTTCCTCTGCTTTTGGTTTAGAGGCCAAAGTAGCATGTTCGTTGTCTTCAGTCTTAAGTTCAGTCTCAGAGGAAGGCACCACTTCCACATTCTGGCCCTGAACTGTTTTAGGAGAATCTGTGGTGTTCACAGCTTCTGCATCGCTGATACCAGAGATAGTTCTGATGAGGCCCGCATTTCCTACAGCAGAAGCTTCACCCCCTCGTCTTTGGTACTCTCTGAACATCTGAGCAAGGTTCTCCTTGTGTTGTTCAAAAGTAACCTAAAATAATTTAATCAAATACAAAATAAAGTTTTTAAAAAGTGGTCAAGAGAGTCACAAAAAAAGACAAAAAAACAGCAATATAGAACTACAATAGTTTCAGTAATTGTTGTTAAAACACTGGGGAAACATAAGAACATCAAAATGTACACATAAGAGGAGGCCATTTGGCTCAAAAATTTGTAAAAGTTGGGTCTTACTCAAGGATCCAAGTGATTCTACCTCAACAACCTACTCTGAGTGAAGAAGTGTCTCCTTTCTTCTATCTCAAGTCTATCGCCAATTTCCAACTGTGTCACCTGGTCCTGGTTTCTGCATTGCGCTTATAGTATTGTCTAGGATTGTCAACTCCTTTTAAGATTTTAAAGACATCAATCATTTCCACCCTAATTTTTCTTTGTTCTAGGCTAAACAGAATCAGTTATTTCAGGTAATCAGTTATCTTCATAGCTCATTCCTTAAAGCCTTATGATTAATCTGGTAGCTCTTTGTTGGACTCTCCAGGGTCACAATGTCCCTTTGGTATTGTAGTGACCAGAACTGGGCACAGTCCTCTAAGTGCAGTTTCACCAACGCATTTTACCTCATCATAACTTCCTTGGATTTGAAGTCTACACTTTTGGCTATATATCCAAGTATTCCATTAGCCTTTTATGAAACTTCATATTAAAACTGATAAATTTAATATTGACATCAACTGTACAAATAGGAATTAGTTTTACTATGGTCAGACAGCCCTTTGAAAAAGCAATAGTGTGTTTTTAAAAACTCATGGGTGATGGCTTGGGTAATATAAAGCCGGAACTATTAACTATCAAGTCACTTTCATCCCTTGATATATATTTCAGACCTAGAAAAAAATAATTACACAACTGGTTTTGGATCTATGATTACTTCTCACAAAGTCCAATAACATTACTGACTCATTTGTCTTTACTAAAACTTAAGACTGATACCCATCCTGTATTACAGATTTTGTGCTTTTCAATATGAGTAAGTGGTACATTAATCAGAGGTACTACGAAGACAGAAAGTCAAACTGGGATAGGAAAAGTTACCCGTGTGCACTTTACAGTTTCTTCCTAAAGGCATTTGCATTTGTAACAGAAAACCTGATAATTTGCAATTAATTAGCAGGTATTGTTCTAAATTAGCTTGCTACAAGGGTAGTCATTAATCTTCCAAATCATTTGATTGCTAATCCATAGCTGTTTGCTCAGTGAAGAAAGCTCCTAAATGCACTACTAGTTAAAGACTTTTTTTTTTTTTCCTAACTACAGCATTTGCCATGTCATTAATTTTAACTTAATTTGACATTCAACATTTCCCAATTAGCAGAGCAGGTATTTAGCATATAACATCGTCCTGTCTTAATATGATCCCATTATTAAAACTAGTACCTGCACAGATGTTATAAAACTAATATTCAGACCTTTAACAGGGTTTTAAGAAAGAACATCCAAGAACATGTGCTTTTTTAAAAGAAGCAAAAATCGGAAACAGACACTGAATAGCACACTTTGCTATGCTCATTTTAGGTATGCACTACAGGCACAGTGTATTAAAAAGTACATAGAGCTAACAAAAATATTAGAGTCAATCTTACCAAATATGTATTGCTGTCACTTCACAGGGTTCACATTTTCAATATAGACATTGTATTTATTTTTTTTAAATGGTATTTAAGCCACTTATGAAGAACTGTATTCATTGTTCCATGCAGATATTTTAATACTACATAATCACACTTTAAGGAGGTCACGTGAAGGAATGCAGTAGACAAAAACAAGTGAGGCACAGTTGATATATATAAGTGAGGCACATATCTATAATATATATATATATATATATATATATATATATATATATATATATATATATATATATATATATATATATATATATATATATATATATATATATATATATATATATATATATATATATATACACACACACATATACACACACACACACACACACACATACTGTATATTGTGTGCCCAATTATTTTACCACAGGATTATCTCCCCAATTTGGAAAGTACAACCATTTCTTCCCCTCACCACAGCAATTCCCCACACAGCAAAGGGGAAGTGAAGGTTCAGTGGGCGTCCTCTGATCCCACGACCGATCTAGCTTCCTCTTTTACACCCAGGAACTCCAGAGCAGATGTCAGAGAGCTACCAACCTCTGAAGGCAAACGCCAACCCTGCAGGTGTCTGCTTTTGAGCACACTGGGTGCCTGGCCAGGGGGGTTTGCTGTAGAAAAAGGAGGAGAAAGTGTCCCTGTTGGTTTTCTCTCCCTAACCCACAGCAGAGGCAGAACCAATGCAACGCTCATTTCAGAATCCCCACCGAAGACCGGCAACTTCACACAGCCAGGATGCTGTGCTTTATGACTCACACTGCACACCACACGGCTGTGCTTTTACCAGGTGAGCGGCATCATTCATATTTTGTTTATGAATTGCTATGAAAAAAATAAACACAATACCTGTTTACTATTTTGTGTGCGTCCTTCAAAAAACAAAATGCGATGGAGAATAATACATATCAGATAAGAGTTACTGGAATTTTTTTGTTAGCTCTATGTTCTTTAAAAAGAAACATGTTTTGACCAAGCAGATGTATTTGACCATTTTAATTAAAGCACGAACAGGGTTAACTAAGCGTGCCAAGAATAACACTGTCAGTTGGAGCCACTGAACTACTCTACTCTCACATACATACGGTATGAGTAGGTTGGCAGAAATCAAGACAGATCTGTCATAAAAATTCCAGAACAGATTAGCCACTCAGACCTCAGTGTCTGCAGTGTTGAGTTTGTTAAAACAGAACAGATTGACCAGCACTGATTCATCTTAAATCTGAGAGAGGTGGTTAGTGCTTTCTCCAGACACACAAAGAAAGAGAAAAGTCCGCCCCCTGAATCAGATGAAGTGAAAAAGCAAAACAAAAAGGAACCAAGAAATGAATTGTATCATTTAAAAGTGATTTCTCTTTATAGCAAAAAATCAATAAAGGTAAATTAAACTGATTCACTCCTTCTGATCTCTATTAGTTGCACTAGGACCCTATTCACACTACTGGGCTGGCCTAAAGCCGCCACATATTTAGGTATGCAACCCCGTTCACATTTGCGGTTTAAGGTGCCTTTTTATGGAACAATAGCCTGCACTCAGATATTAAGATATACAGTAAACCTTAATTTGTAGCAGATGTTTCTTATTAATATTTTTTTCTTCAATATAGCACAGTAGCAACTTTATGGTAGATAATAAAAACCTAATATTACTGCTCCCTCCTAAAGACATGGAATTAAATTATCCCCAGCCACGCCTACTCCAAACAGGATTAATTATTCAATAACCGGTTAAACGTGGAATGATTTTATACAAAAATAAACTATTATTTAAAATTCATTTAATTTACAATAAACATTCATATATTTTGCATTACACATGTTTCTTCTCATTTATACATACTTGTTTAACCTGCATGAATACTGTCTGTTTACAAATACGATCGTTAAACTATTTTATTGTTTACTCATTATTATTACTCATTGTCCTTTGTATTCTCTAGTCTGTAACCATTATCAGTAAAAACTGAACATTAGCCCCATCTTCTCATGGAAGATTACCGAAAACATGGCTTGTCCCACATGTATAGCTACGACAACTTCATTAAGGGAAGCGCACTAATCTAAAAGAAATGATCGGCAGTTTAATGTGAAGATGCGCACTTCTGCAACCATGTATACTGTTGTGTGCAAAATAAACAACGGTGGCTAAATATGCCAAGTCGCCAACATTACTGAGATCCACAATCCTGCAGTTATATATATATATATATATATATATATATATATATATATATATATATATATATATATATATATATATATACACACACACACACACACACACACATATATACACACACATATATACACACACATACACACACACAGTTCCTTGCAAAAGTATTCAGACCCCTGACCAATTCTCTCCTATTACTGAATTACAAATGGTACATTGAAATTTCGTTCTGTTTGATTTTTTTTTTTTTTAAAACACTGAAACTCAAAATCAATTATTGTAAGATGACATTGGTTTTATGTTGGGAAATATTTAAGAAAACTAAAAAACTGAAATATCTTGCTTGCATAAGTATTCAACCCCTGTTCTGTGGAAGCTCCCAGTTTGCACCAATGAAAGAAATTGCCCTAACGAGGGCACAATTACCTTACCATTGGCCTCCACCTGTGAACCATTAAAGTTCCTGTCACATTTTCTGGATAAAAACCCCATTGCTGAAGGATCATTGGTAAGGCTGTGAATCTGAAGGAAAATGAAAACCAAAGAGCATTCTACAGAAGTTAGAGATAAAGTAATACAAATGCATAGATTATGGAAAGGGTACAAAATAATATCCAAGTGTTTGAATATCCCAGTGAGCACAGTTGGATCAATAATCAGGAAGTGGAAGCTACATCATACCACCTAGGCAATGCCAAGAAAAGGCAGTCCCGCAAAATTCAGCGCTCAAACAAGAAGGAGACTTGTGAGAGAAGCCACAGAGAGGCCAACAATCACTTTGAAGGAGCTACAGAGTTCAGTGGCTGGGAGTGGAGTAACGGTGCACCAGTCAACCATATCAAGAGCTATGCATAACACTGGCCTGTATGGGAGGGTGGCAAGAAAGAAGCCGTTACTCAAAAAATACCATCTGAAAGCACATCTGGAGTTTGCCAGAAAGCATGAGAGTGACCCAGCTGCGATGTGGGAAAAGGTTTTGTGGTCAGATGAGACCAAGATAGAGCTTTTTGGCCAAAACTCAAAGCGCTATTTGTGGCGCAAACCTAACACTGCCCATGCCTCAAGACACACCATCCCTACAGTGAAGTATGGTGGTGGCAGCATCATGCTGTGGGGATGCTTCTCATCAGCAGGGACTGGGCATCTTGTTACAATTGAAGGAAGAATGGATGGAGCAAAATACAGGAAAATACTGCAAGAGAATCTGCTTCAGTCCGCTAAAAAACTGAACCTTGGGAGGAAATTCACCTGTCAGCAGGATAATGATCCCAAGCACAAGGCCAAAGCAACATAGGAGTGGCTCAAGAACAAAAAGGTGAATGTCCTACAGTGGCCCAGTCAAAGTCCTGATCTCATTCCCATGGAGAAAATGTGGCACTACTTGAACATTGCAGTCCACAAGCGTCGTCCAACCAACCTGAACAACCTGGAGCAAATCTGCCAAGAAGAATGGGCCAAAATCACTCCAACACTGTGTGCAAAGCTGATACATACTTACCCCAAAAGACTTAAAGCTGTTATTGCAGCGAAAGGTGGCTCTACCAATTATTAATGTGTGGGGGTTGAACACTTATGCAAGCAAGATATTTCAGTTTTTTATTTTTCTGAAAAATATTTCCCAACATAAAACCAATGTCACCTTACAATAATTGATTCTGAGTTTAAGTGTTTTAAAATAAAATATCGAACAGAACGAAATTTCAATGTACCATTTGTAATTCAGTAATATGAGAGGATTGGTCAGGGGTCTGAATACTTTTGCAAGGCACTGTGTGTATATATATAGCTTAGTTATGAAATAACAGGAACAAAAGGTAATTGTAACAAATTAAGCTTAATTATAAATGCACTGCAGCTCATATATCACGTGAAAGAACCTGAACGTTAACCCGCTGATTTTTAGAATTAAAGACCGGCCAGTTAGTATGCTACAAACAATCTTATAAAATGAGCTTGCTCTAGACTAGTCAACTTTCCAATATCAGATGTGCACAGACACCAGGCATGGGTGTGTTCCTAGTTTAGATCAAGGTCCTTTTATAGACTAGTTTACGTGTCTACATACATTTCTGGCAGGTGGCATTGTTTCCTCCCTCATGTTTCCTTTCTGGGTCATTGATCAGACAGATGTTGTTTGGGGCTGCACAGTAGATAGTGTAAGTATCTATAGGTTGTCCAAACCTGGAATCATGGTCAAGTCTGTGGCCAGGCCAGAATGAAATCCTATTGCAATATAAGTCCACAGTGAAATACTGCAACATCAACAAAGTGTAATAGAAGCTACAATACTTCTGAATAATGCAATACACTTCATATTTTAAACTGTACAGCAGTATAGCTTCAATGAAAAATAAATCTAGAGGAATGACACAGAAACAGCTTTGGAGTCCAGCATGCTAGGAAGCTTTTGGGCAGGGGCTGTTGCATTGGAATGCAAGCATGTCTGCTACTTATCCCAGCTAGAGGAAGGAATTGAACTAGAACGGCAGGCCCTGGCACCCAACCAAATGAAGGCATTTCAAGCAATTTACAGGCTTGGCTTTGAGTTCTTCCAGAAAAGTGGCGTCCATGGAGGACCAGGCTGGTGAAAGTGATCCATGCTAAAGGAGAGCACACTCGTTACTAAATTCAGTCATCAGCTGATTACTTTTAACATGTGTATCAATTTCATTAGATATTAATTAAAATGTTTTAGGCCAAATACACAACCTGTTATTTGCTAAATCTGATTTACTGCTAATCTTGCAATGGTGAAATGTGCAGAGGTTCTATGCAGTGTTTTAGTCAATGTTTGTATTCTTGTGCCTGTCATCATGAATGTATTGTACCATGGAAGTATAAATGAGAGCATTTGTATGTTAGTACTGGGACAAACATAGGTTTTTCATTTGTGAACACCCTTTCAAAACATAAACCATTTCTTTCATACATTTTAATTATGAATAAGCTGGAAAACATATTACAATTTGTACCACATAACAATAAAATAATCTTTTGAGAGTAAAATAAACCTGATACCCCATCAAATATATATATTTAAAAGAAAGACAGTTTTAATTCAGAATGTCATTTATGCATTTCATTTCCATTATATCTTTTTGATAAGTCATTTAGAAATTCTGTTGTATAAAAGAAATTGCGACTGAATACATTTCAAGCTGTGTTTGTTTCAATACTTGAACATTTGTCCCAGCACTGTTTTTTTGTTTTTTTAATGTATGCTTAGAAACAAAATAATAAACCCAATAATGAAATTTTTGATTAAAAAAAGCACTTTTTCAGTGTTTTGATAAAACGCAGAAAAAGAAAAGCAGTGTCGAGCAGGTTAACAAAAAAGCCTCTGGCCACCGGAGCAGTGGTACAGCTGTGGGAGGAGTGAATTACAGTGACAAACAGCCTGGCTACTACAAAGGTGGCAGGAAATCTATCAAACTGGACAATAAAATGGCAATTGAGTTTTTTCAGGTTTTTTTTTTTTTTTTTTAATAGCAGATGCATGTATCTTGATGTGTAGCACTGCAGTGCCTATCAAATTCTGCAAGTCCCGTTCCTTGTCAAAGAACAGTGTTTTTAGATTAGTGTTGGGGTACAGTAAACAGCCGCAGTAGAAATGGCATTAATCTTGTACAATTATAGGAAAAAAGCAATTACAGCCTGTCCGTGGCTGAAAAGTGTGATCAATTTCTTTACACACACCAGACTGTTGGTTGTGTTCTTTTACTTGGTTAAACTGTTTCTTGGAATGTCTTACACAAAACAGTGTGCAATTAAAGACCGAAAATGGTTGTTTCTTGCGAGAATGTTTAAAAAAATAAATAAAATGCCATCACAGTGACATATAAAAAAAGACTCCTGCTATATGTGTAACAAAAACAATTCTAAATACTTTAGAACTTCACATTACTAATATAAAAAAATAATAATAAAAAAAACTGAAATGGGGGCAATTAAACTGAATGAGACTATCTGGGGTTTACCAAAGATGAAATGTTCATACCTTTGCAATTTGATTAGGCAGCTAATTTAAATTTGTTCACGCAGGTGTAGTGTTTTTATTTAAATTACCCTGTTATTAGGTTTAACTCCTCAGATCTAACGCTCCTACAGCATGTCCTCCACGTCCATATACTAGTGATTTCATGCAATATTTCCACAGTTAATACAGTACCAGTGTTGTTCAAACTGTAAAACAACTTTTCAGTCTAACTTCCGTTTCTGTCTCTCCCTTTTGATACAGTATCTGAACCGAAGAAACGCTGCGCTGGCACTGTATAACACAGACACCTTATTCAGCATTCGTTTTATAACTAAATAAATATTAGGCCTATTACGTGGTTATTTTTCCTAATGCGTTTACTTTTTTGCGGTAAAAGGAGCTGTAGCTTTCTCCGGGAGATGAGACGCTTCAGTCCCACTCCAGCAGCTGAACCTGGGGAGAGCCCATTCCCTCATCCCCCTCCCCCCGACTCGCTCTCCTTCTCGCACTTGGTCTGCTTGTTTGTCGAAAACTTCGAAATGAACTCCCGACCGCCAATTAGCCAGGCTATTTATAGTTTAAAAACTGCTAATTAATATCATCCAGGAGAGGGAATTATCAATTTTTTTGTTTTGTAAAAAGTATAGCGTTGATTACATGGTTAATTCATTCATTACATGATTACATGGTTAATTCACGGAAAGTTACATTTTTGCTTCACTATATGTGCATTATAGAGAGGGAGTTATTTTATTTTCTTTTTTAGTCAGATGTGTGTTGTGTCCTGCGGCGCCCCCTACCCCCTCCCCCGTTTATAACGCTCTTCAGTTATAATGCTCCCAAGACCTGCGTTATAGCCAGGGAACCTGCGATTCCCTAATAATATATATATATATATATATATATATATATATATATATATATATATATATATATAGAGAGAGAGAGAGAGAGAGAGAGAGAGAGAGAGAGAGAGAGAGAGAGCGAGCGAGAGAGAAAAAGCAAGAGAGAGAGAAAAAGAGATAGATACAGTACCATGACACTGCCTCCTCCATGCTTGCCAGTGGGAACCACACATGCAGAACACATGCGCTCACCCTCTCTGTGTCTTAAATACTCGGCGGTTGGACCCAAATATTTCAAATTTTGACTCATCGGTCCATGACTGACTTTCACTCCTCAAATGTCCAGTTTCTGTGTTTTTTGGCCCAGGCAAGTCTCTTCCTCTTATTCTGCACTCTTAACAATGGTTTCTTTGCAGCAATTCTTCATTAGACCAGCTACATGCAATCTCCGCTGAACAGTTGATGTTGAAACATCTGTACTTCTAGTAGCATTTACCTGAGCTTGTATTTCAGGCACAGTTAATCGCCAGTTCCCCATACTTGTGACGCAAATGAACTTGTTCTCTGATTCTGAGGTCACCCTTGGCCTGCCTGACCTTGTTCGGTCCTCATGAGTGCCAGTTTCTTCAATCGTTTGATGGTCCTGGCCACAGCAGTTACAGACACTTGCAAAGTTCTTGCGATTTGTCTTAAGGATTGACCTTCATTTCTTAAAGTAATTACAGACTGTCTTTTTTCTTTGCTTAACTGAGCGTATTTTGCCATTTTCTGCTCCCTTAGATTCAGGAATGACAAACTTGTGCCTATGCTGCCTATATTTATAGTAATCATGGACCCTCATCTGTTAACAATAATTGGTGACAAAAGGTTAATTAGGTAACATGCTAGTTAACTCAGAGAACATCTAACAAAGACACTTTTATACTTAGGCCAGTGTTCTAACACCGTGTTATTCACATTTCAGACTTTTAACTGACTTGGGCTTCAGACTGAAATCCCCTTGCTTTGGGTGACCAGTTCATTGAAATTGACAAGATTTACATTTTCATTTAAAAATTAAATTTTTGAATGCAATTCACTTATGATTATCAGCTTATATAAGTACATGTATCATATAATGAAATATTAAGTGTTTATAGACAAGTTTATACAGCTAAAAGCATAGATAATCAAGAAAAACCTGGTTTCAAGCAGGTGTACTCAAACTTTTGACTGGTACTTGACATTTAAAAAACCTAATTCAATTACTGTAACAATGTTACTAGCTAAGGTTCACTTTTGGTCGACCCAGCTTTCATTTAAGTTAAGACAACTGGAGAAGCAAGATCTTCCACTTCGCTTAAGAGTAACTGTATGACCTCCAAAAATGCTGCCAGAAGATCAGGTGTGCCCTCTTGTGGATTCAAGCCTTTATTACCTCACTAGACCAAAGTACACGAATGCATGAAACTCCTCACAGTGGAATTCTTTTGACATGCATATTCACTTGCAAACAGGTCATTTAGGACACAACTTACAACTCAGCGCATTATATATATATATATTATATTATATATATAATATATATCTATAATATATATATATATATATATATATAAAAACCAAAGACTGCATAATCAAACAACATTGTTTAACCTATTACAGTTAAAGATACTGTAATCATTTGAATAGATCAAAAATGACAACTGTAAAAGGAACCCAATGGAGAATGTATCACTGGGAGTATTATTCAGAAAAAGCAATATTAACAAAAATAAAAGTAAAGTCCAAACACAGCAAATGGTTGAACAGTAAGATATGTATCTTCTTCAAATTTACTGTGATATGTTTATCTTGCATTATATTTTATTTATTTATTTATTTTTACACTGAACCAAAAACTAAACCAAGTAAATAAATACATGGATTTATTTTATACAAACTAGACACTTTAAAATTAGGTCCTTTCCTACCTTGGCGTGGGTGATGGAAAGAGTATCCACCCAGACGCGCCAGCCTCCCCATTCATATTTAACTGCATGGTAGAGCAGGATTCGGAAGATGGCATAGACCATTTCTGTAATTTTCTGCTCTTCCGAGTTCTTGGGGTTGATGTAGCACAGAGAGAGCATCCATTCCTGCCACACTGAACACTGCAGTAAACTCCTGAATAACACATTCACACACATTTGAAATCCACATAAAAAACTAAGAGAATATTCAACATCTAATTTGGCAAACAGATATACTTGAAAATGCACAGATTGCTACCTTCCTCGCAAACAGAAAGAGAAGCAAGCACATTTTTTAAACAAACTATTTGTCATTCATATAAAAGAATATGGTGATGTGTGTAACTAAGGCTTTTTTTTCTTAATTGACATTGTGTACAAGAGCCCTTACCTCCGGTTATCCCGGCTGTTATTGAAAAGTTTGATCATGTCTGACAAGAAGACTTTGCGGACATCCATGCTTTCCGGGCACTGGGGGGAATTCTTCAGCAGGGCTGCTATCACCTTGAGGATTTTTCTGTTTTTAAAAAAAAAAAAAAAATATATATATATATATATATATATATATATATATATATATATATATAGATTTATTTTGTTATTTCAAATGAAAATTTAGATTTAAATGTGGGGCAATGTCACAATCAACCCCAGCTGTGCTAATCATGGCCTACAGACCTTAATTGTTACAAAATGTGCTGTTGTGCAGTGATTCAATTTCCATCAGCATTAAAAGGCAAAAGCAGCTTTTGCAAGAATTCGCTTGTTTGTGAAAAAGAAAACACAATCATTTGAAAGGAAATTCATAAGCATGGTTTTTGTTACACTTTTTATATCAGGTGTTTTAAAACACAACCACATTATCATTGATCTAATTTTTCAAAGTAATGCCATTACTAAAAATAATAAATACATAAACATGAAAACGCTCTTAATGTAACATGGGCTTTCAAACATTAACTTTGAAACATTAACAACAGTGTCATGATTCTTGCTACAAAACACATTTAGATTATTCTTATCAAGCCATGTGGTTTTTGATATAGGTACGAAACTGGAAACACCAAAGACAAACTTTCTTGTAAAATGGTAGTGCCGATTATTCTATTCCAGTTAAGAATCAGCAGAAACACCACTCATCTATTTACTTATTATGATAAATCTCTGTACTACACATGGCCATAGTTCTCAACAATAATAATAATAATAATAATAATAATAATAGATTACATTTAATGTCTAACCTTAATATGCTGTTATAAACCATTTGAATTTCACTACAAATGTGTGTTTCTGTACACCATAATTTTTTACTAAAAAGAATGCATGTTTAAATCAAGTATTTTGACAATGTCAGTGTCCATTTGCCTGACAGGAAGGTTTGTATTTCATCTCTTTGATAGAACTTGAATATAAGAACTAACTGATGCATTCAACCTAGCATTCTTGTAGGTTTCTTTTTATGCCCAAACCATTCAAATTATGAGTCACTGATCTTTAACAGCAGAAAATTACCTCAGCATGTATTTAGACTTTTTCCATTCCACATTTGGTATAACTTTATCAAAGGTAATTGAGAAAATGCTATTTTCTTTTAAATTTAGACTGACATTACTAAAGACTGCAATCAGGGACATTTTGAGGCTTCACTATGGATTAAATCAGGGGGCTTTATGCACAGGAAGACATTTGGAAATTCTCCAAAAAAATAAATGTAAACTTCAAAATGATATTGTTTCATATTGGCATGAATTCAGTTTTGGATGAGACTTTAAAAGATTTATCTTTTAATTGGGCATTTCACTTTATGCAAAGTTAAGAATTGAATTTTTACATTACATTTTTTTCATCTATTTTAGAAAATGCAAACACAGAAAAAAAACATTAAAAAGGGGTCTTACAGTCATTAACATTTAAATAACTTATTAAAATCAATCTTTAATATTTAACTAAACAAAATATACGTTTCTATTCATAATAATTCTCAGTTGTGCTAAGAACACCTGGTTTAATAAAAAACCTTTTACTCATATTATGAGTGAACTAAATTAAACTAAATCAAAATATATATTCCAAGAAGAAACAAAACCTCAAAGTAATTTTCTTTAATGAATCAAAGGTAAGAAGAAAAACTGATTTTCATACATTTTGCAAGTTTTTTTTTTCTTCAGTACATGTTTAAGTTAATAGAAACCCTTTTATTTATTTCTTTATTTATTTTTTTTAAAGATACAAAAAAATAAATAAAATAAAGGAATTCTTCCGTGGGGTAATACACACTTACGTGGGTTTTGTATCTTTACTGATGAGTCAGGGTCAGGATGTTGTTTGTGTATAACCTGGGTACAGATCTGTTCTGTGAGGATCTACAGGGGCAAAAATAATTACATATTTATGAGTAAACGGCATTACATAAATCTTATTTTGATGCAGAATTTCTACAAAGAACAGCTGTCAACATTATGCAACAATGCAACAAGATTTTCCTTTAAAAATACCTAAACGCTTTTCTTAGTTGTTTAAGCTACTTTCCCATCCTGTCTACAAAAGTATTTACAATCTGAGCAAGCCTGCCATGATAAAACTCACAAAAGTTATTTCAGTTTTCCTTAGACAACTGCAGAAAAACAGCTATTCTGTTCATTTTGTGGTTAATAAAAAAAACTCTATAAAAGCACATGGGAGGTGTTTCACAATTATATGACTTACAAAGGTAAAGAGATAGTAATAAATACCAGTTTTTGCAAATTAATGTACAAAAGACAACACTTATATTAATAAAGCGATGGACTTGTTCTTGGTTAATATTTACCGATTGTGTCTTTAAGCAATTTGTAGAACTCCAACCCTTACATGCTGGGCCGATTATTGTGTTAATATGAACAACAAAAAAATGTGTCACTACTTCGCGAGTGTGTTTACTATAAAACTGAAGCATATCATTGTAGCAAAAAAATATAGTATTGCTAGGTAAATAAATGTTTAGCTTAGCTTTTTTTCAATACCATAGGGAATTTCACATAAGTTACCTCAAACAGGACATTATACGTAGTCATTGTGAATACATTGGTATGGAGCATCAGCCGCTCGGAGAGCAGTGAAAACAACCCATACCCAAGCATGACTTCAGCCTTCCTCCTAAAAGAACAAGACCACAAGTGTAGTTATTTCCCCATCCCTAAACACTTCTCCAAAGAATTGGACCTGTTCATAAATCTTGAGTATACACATTTTAAGATGATAACTTTGTACACTTGCATGTTTTAATTCAGCATATACAGTATGAAGGTGAGTGCCAAACTATTGGATAACATGTGCATACAACATCTGAGATTTGCTTTAACAGTTCACAAGAGTCACATTAAAGTGTAGAATGACCAATTTCCCCACATTTTTTTATTCCCAGAACTTAGCAGGAGCCACCTCTGCCCCCTTTTTTAAATAAACTTACAGACACACAATGACTACACTATATACATATATTCAATTATTTCCATTCCACAGAAACTATAAATACATAATCACAACTGCAATACTTACTTGGCCCCTAAATGTTTTAAAAAGTAACCCAACACTTTCAAGGCTTGTACTCGAATCCCTTCACCTTTTGATGCAAGAAGCTTATAGATGACTCTGTAACAAAGTAAAGGCAAATTAGGTCACATATTCAGCACATATAGATTTAGAACTTGTAAACATAATGCAAAAACGTTTCCCAGAAAGAATTAAGGAGAAATAATTATGTTTAACGTTATGACGAAGTATTTTACACAGATACAGTTATAAAGCGAGAAACTGTTCAATAAGCAGAATGTGTAGTTTGTAAAGCATGGCTTTATGCTTTAGTGTTGCAATCTCAAAACATGTTCTTGGAATAATGGTTTATAAAACAAACTGAAATATAAAACATTGCTAGTTGAACATTTCTGACAATATTAAAAACTTAAGTTAAATATTTATTCAGTACACTTCCCTGAGGTATCCCACATTGCAGATCTTCAGCATATGATCAAAAGTAGTATTTGTTGCAATCCATTTTAAACTGGCAACAGACTATCAAAGTGAGTGGGTACAGTAGCTTGAGGTCTTAGCCTTGAGATTATTACAGGCCTTCCAGTAATATCATTATGTACCAGCAACATCACATAATCCCTAGCCTTCAAGCCAGGGAAAAAACAGGACATGATTATGAACAGTAAAATAATCAAATAAGAAACTGAAAGGAAAAATATAAATCAAAAAGAGTTCCTAGATTGAAGTGCACATTCTGACTCCAGGTGAACTTTTGAGCACCAGCAGAAATATGAAATGACCCTGGTAAACAGGTTTTATAAAAAAGGACCCCTGTAAATATACATAACCTATTTTGTCCAGCTTTAATAGCCAGTGTAGGCACATTCATTAGAATTTTACTTTGTCCAGATACAATAAACTCTTTACCGTATTCCACTGCGTTGATCAAAGGCCGGGACCATGGAGCCCGGATGTTCAGACATCAACGCAACCAGCAGCTGCAGGACATCCATTAAGTTGTCATCCTAGATAAATAAACACAACAGAAGATCATTAGCATCACGTCTGACGTGATAAACACCCAGTTGGTGTTACAAAACCTCCTGCAGTGTTTACAGGAAACACATGTTGTCTAAATAGCTGCAATATATATTTGAACATAATCCCAATTGTTTTGATATTATTATTAACAAATTATAGGTAAATCAACTAGGGATTTCCTTTTTTTCCCCCTAAACATTGCAGTCTATCAAGATCATGCTCCTTCCTACAACAAAGATGGTGCTCTGATTGAAACAATTGGCATTCTGATGGAACAGTAACAGAACTGTGGCAGGAGGGAGCATGATCTGGGTACATTACAATCCTTAAGAGAAATTTCTTTCTCCTGGCAAACAATCCCGAGTAAATGTTGAGAAATGTACCATCATTTGCAATAATTATTAAACATATATTAATATTGCCAGTAAATGCTGCACATATACTGTCAGGTTTTTTTTTTTTTTTTTTTTTTTTTAAATAAACAATTACATATGAGATAAGTATGTGTAAAAATGACGCAACGAGAAAGTCAGACGTACAGTTCTATGCCAAAAAACGCTAATGTACTATCTGAAACTAAAGTTTTATCAATATAACGTTATATTTCTTGAATGTAGTTATTTAAACATACTTTCTGTGAAAACTAGTCCAACTGTAAACACCTTTTTTTTTTTGGATTTTACACTTTTAGTTTCAAGGTTTATTTTAATCTATGCACCTCCACTCAAAACAATTACCGGTAAGTGGTTTGTAGAAGTGCCTTTTTAAAATCTGGGTATTTTGTAGGTCTACAGTTATTTCTCATAACAAAGGATATTTAATTTGTCAGGAGTCAGTTTTTAAAAGTGTTACAGAACCCCCTGCAGTGTAGGGTCTACACATCGCAGCAGTTTTTTCAGCATATTCCAGATGGTTTTGATATATATATTTTTATTATTTCATTTCACACATCCAACCTATAATAACTTTCAACTTTTACTCAGGAATGTTCGTCAGGAGAACAAAAAAAAAAAAAAAAAAAAGAAGAAGATTCTTCTAAACATTGTAGTGAATCCAGCTCAATCTCCCTCATGCAACAATGCGGGTCTCCGATTGAAAGGAGTGGCGCACTGGAGGGACAAAAAACAGGAGTTGTTGAAGGAGGGAACATGATCTGGATACACTGCGATCCTTAGAAGACTTTTTTTTCCTACTGGCAAACGTGCCAGAGTAACTGAGTAATATATAGCTCATGTGTGACAATTTTTTAAAAAGAGTAAGCAATATGTTTAAAAAATATATATAACGCTGCAGTACGGAAAACACGGGACACAGCAAACGTACTGTAAAGTAATGCATGTCTTATAAACTTTGGAGGGTCTTCTGTGTCAACTACAGAGTGTAGAAAAGAAACATTCATTCTTGCTTAGGGTGCCACCTTGTGGTAAGAAAGAAATACAGCAGACAGAGAAATGTATAAACACTTCATTGCAATCTTACTTCTTCAAAAAGCTTACTGTTTCTTCCATAGTGAATTTGAACAGAATATTCAATATAATTGTTCCCCAAAGTAGTGTATCAGGATTACACTGGGGTACTGCTGGCTTGTAAGCGGTTTGCCTAGAGAGTGACTGAGTGAAATTTATTTACTGTCATGGCCCCTAAATTGTTAGCAAATTACATTGTACCTCATGAATCGTAAGTAGGTAGTTCAGAATACTCTGCAGCTCATCTTCCTTCACACCGTAATCCTACAAGACAATTAAAAAAATAAAAGGAATGTTTCCTTAAAAATAATACAGTAGTGCGACTGCAGTGGGACCAGTGTAAGGGCAGACATGTAAAAAGTCAGATGAATGAATCCTGTTTTAAAAATACCATTATACACATCTGTAACAGTTACTATATCGCACACACTTACTGTTTTGAGATTCAGCTTTCATTAGGGATCTCCCCGAAATCCCTTGTTTAGAAAGATACAGGATATTAATGTAGCCGTCCGCCGTGTGGGTGCGGGCATTCACTGTCCAGTGACAGGCAGGAGAACGGCGGAGGTGGAAGTTGATAGGCCCCGCAGACTAACAGGATTTATTTACTTAACACAGCTCACGTGACACTACCAGCCATGGTAGCGCATGGAGCACATACAACAGTGTACGAAAACTTTGGTAGGATGGACCTACAATCTCTGAACTAATCTGCTCTGTTAAATAATACACTAACGTTGCTGAAGAGCTTGACCATGGCGGGTAAATGATTAGGGTGTATATGTGATGGCCATGTACACAATGGATTACTGTAATGCTGTCAACTCATTTGCATAACAAAGTTCTCAGTCACATCTCATTTTGTGGTTAATCTTTGTTTCCCCCAGATATTTTCACTTCGACCAACAGCATATTTTTTATGTCACAATAAGCTCAATTCATGCGTTGCAGAAAATAGGACTAGTGTGATAATCCATTACCTGCAGCACTGTTAAAATTAAGACACCACAGAGCAAATGGCTGTCATCCAAGTCAAACTTTAAAAAAAGAAAATCAGGACCAAAAGGAATAATGCTGTGAGAATGTTGTTATGCTAATGAGGTAATTCAGTGTTTTAAAAGCCATGGTTATCAACCAACACTGATTTAAGTTCTCTTGATAATCTCTTGCAACTTCCACAGTATTCACTATTTGCCATTGCTAACTCCTGGAGCCTGTTCAGTTATGTTCAGTCATTTCTGCATAAAACACCTTTTTATATTCAGATATAAAATGTCCTGTACCATTGCTCAGCCAAAGCACTAGCCCCAGAATAGGTAGTCTGTCAGACTCCTCCAGGCAGTTACTGACTAAGAAATTGTTTTAAACTAAAATTATATTACATCAGAACAGGTTTCCCACAGGTCCCTTGATGACCTATTTCAGTACTGTAGGCCCGCAGTGGAGTGCAGAAAAAGGGACCTACAATGATCTGATGCCTTGTAACAGTTTCATATGTGAGAGAGAGAGAGAGAAAGAGAGAGAGAGAACTGCATATTTACTGGAGTATATGGTTTACCTAGCATTTGCTAACACTAAATAAAATAAAATAAACTTGTTTGTTACCTTCATTATTAACTGTTTTACAAAGAGCAACAGAAACGCACGGAGGGAATGGGTTTCTTTCTGGTTGGGTCTTGGCCAATCTAAATGACAAAAAAAGGACACAATCTAAATTTACAAATCATGCTAGTAGTAAAACAATATGATAATATGAAAAAAAAAACATAAACACAGTCTTTTTCTTATTCCAACTTTTTAAAATGATTTTTGCATGAGACGCTAAGAAGATCTAGGTCTGTTTACAACAACAGCAATAGTATATTACCTATACACAGACACTCTAAAGACATGCATTTCTAATGGATGGAGTCACAAACAGAATTATAAATGAGCTCAATAAATAAGCTATTCCATACCCAAGCCTTT